>NC_057947.1:36327951-36567951 GCF_018555375.3 Anguilla rostrata
GACTAGGGGGTGAGCTGTATGAAGAGGAGGGGGTGAGCTGTATGAAGGGGAGGGGTGAGCTGTATGAAGAGGAGGGGGTGAGCTGTATGAAGATGAGGGGGTGAGCTGTATGAAGAGGAGGGGGTGTGCTGTATAAAGCTGTATGAAGAGGAGGGGGTGTGCTGTATGAAGATGAGGGGGTGAGCTGTATGAAGAGGAGGGGGTGTGCTGTATGAAGCTGTATGAAGAGGAGGGGGTGTGCTGTATGAAGCTGTATGAAGAGGAGGGGTGTGCTGTATGAAGAGGAGGGGGTGAGCTGTATGAAGAGGAGGGGGTGGGCTGGATGAAGAGGAGGGGGTGTGCTGTATGAAGAGGAGGGGGTGTGCTGGATGAAGACGAGGGGGTGTTCTGGTGGTGCAGGCTTTGATGCGTCTCTACCTGATAAAGTCCAGTCAACATGGCTCCAGCAGAGCAAAGTCTTATCAGAGCCATTAACATGACAATGGCCAGAGAGGGTGGGATCCCGGGGCACCTGAGGGGGGGGGGGGGGGACTGTATGTGCACTTAGGACCCCTCCCTTGCGGTTGCCATGGTGAACGGTCACACTGTCTGGACTCCATCTGCTCCTAAAGCCCATTCAGAGACTCTCGTTTACAGTGGCACCCAGCACCCTAAACCTAAACCCACGCAAGGGTCCCAAACAAAGCAGCCGACCCGAACCAGGACCTTTCCTCACCTAGACCCATTTTACCTGAAGCAAATGAACATCAAAGAGCACCAGAATCCAAATCTGCCCGGAGGAACGCTCCTTGCTTCTTCTTTACCCACACATCCAGAAGTTCTGCACTGAAATATTCTGTTTTAAAAATGAATTCAAATAGTTCTGCATTTCAAAGCAAACCAGCAGATGATTTGGGAAAAGCTTTGTTCGGTCAGAAGCAAACAGATGGTGTGGACTCAGTAAAGGATGTTCAATAAAATGGGTTGAGATTTAACCACCTGTCAGCGATCTGTGCTATTCAGTGAGGAACACTTACACATTACCATTCAGGACCTGCTGACATTGGCTCTTCTACGCTCAGGAAGTGATGTCACTCCCCTTCTTGTTCAGAAATGCTGAAAGCAGATTAATAATTAACACTGGATGTGTCCACTAAGCATTTATATGCATTTTTACCCTGCAAACTGAAGAGACGCACTAACTAAATATTGCTCAAATTTAGTACCTCCCCCCCCAATAGATTACATCCGGTCTGAATGCACTTACCATGGAAGAGTCACGTAGGTGAACTTAATACATAAACATGTTATTTTTCTGTAATGGTTGGGAATTCTGGCACTATATAAGTCTGAAGACAAACATAGTGCCACACCAGAAAAGAGGATGTTTCTGGGCAAGCGCAGGTATTTTAGGAAAGACTCTCTCGCTGCTCTTACAGAAATGGAACATTTTGGTTATGGTGCGTGGCTAATGCTCAAAGCACTTCTCAGCCACTTCTAAAGCCTCGGAAAGCCTGGCAGCAGGGAAAGCAGACGTGGGCATTTATTTCTCCTGAGCGGAAACCAGGACTGGGCCATCCCTCAGTAAAACTGCAGGCAGGTTACCCGGGAGACAGGGCTGACCCGATCTTACACACGCAGCGATTTTCATCCCAAGCGTCGTCAGGGTTCGGCTCAAACCGCAGATCCTCAACTCGCAAACGTCTCGAGAACGACGCCATCTCCTGCCGAAGGAGGAATGTTTATTTTTCCCCCCCTTTCGCTACTGGACATGGTAAACGTGAGCGAGACTCGTTTTACGCGATCGGGAGCGAGCAGGAGGACGCAGCGAGCCCAGAGCTCCCCAGCCGTTACACTAAAGGCCCCGCTGTGATGGCTGTTTGGGGAACACAAATGTAAACAGGACAGATCTTCCTGCATTTGTGGCTGCTTCTTTTGTCAGGTGAAAACAAAAGCGATCGACCCCCAATTTCGCGGTACAGTCCTGGCACACAGACGGGCTCGCTCCGGCCCGAGTGACCCCACCATGCGCAGACAAACGCAGACGCTGGACACAGATCCAGATCCTTTATCTGCGCTGTTTACACAGAGCGCTTTACAGAGTGAAGAAAGCTCAGCGCAAACACAGGCCTGGGGGCACACAAACCCCGGGGGATAAGAGCCATTAGCAGCCTGCGGAGGGGCAGATGAAAGAGACAGGTAGCCAGGTAGCCTGTTTGCTAATGATCCTGATAAGATCAGCACTGCGGAGTCTGAGCAGCAGGCCTGTAAGAGAGCGACTGGCTGGACGTGAGAGGCAGACAGAGGGCCTGCTGCTGTCTGTAGGGGATCATTATCATCACTATGAGCCTGCCCAGCTGCTGCTAGCTAAAACAGGGGCTATGAGCAGGGTGCTCATTCCTGAAACAGGGGTGCTCTCATTCCTGAAACAGGGGTGCTCTCAGCTGAAACAGGGGTGCTCTCAGCTGAAAGGGGTGCTCTGGGCTGAAACAGGGGTGCTCTCAGCTGAAGGTGCTCTCAGCTAACAGGGGTGCTCTGGGCTGAAACAGGGGTGCTTAAAATTCAATGCTCATGGGGGATCGAGGCCAAACGTCCTCTGCACCCCCCTGATCTCTTCAGTTTCAGCGCGTCTGTCAGCAGCACCAGGGCGCTACAGGCCTGTGCAGGAAGGAGAGCGAGCGCTCGCATAATGATAAACTTCATTTATATAGCGCCTTTCACACACGGAGCACAAAGTGCTTTCCAGCACAGATAAGGTATAAAATCACAACCCAGGGGGTGTGCGATAAAAGCAGCATAAAGGGGCAGGGGGTGTACGATAAAAGCAGCATAAAGGGGAAGAGCGAACAGCAAATAAAACCGCAATATACAAAAGGCAGTGATAAAACGACAAATAAAACAAGAAGAACTAAGCACAGTAAAAGTAAAACACAATAAAATACAATAAAAGTAAATGATAGAACAGTAGCGCTGAGACCCAGCAATTAAAAGGGAAAAAAGCACAGCCATTACAGAAGGTAATTTTGTAGAATAAAATAAAAAAGCATAAATAAATAAATAAATAAATAAATTTTTTAGGCTAGTTTTAAAAGCGGAGACTTGTATCGGCAGACCTAATAATATTCATGAATTTCATAAAATCTGAGACAGGGAACTGGCTGTGCCAGGGGGGTGGGGTGGGGTGGGGGGGTCAGAGAGGGGGGGTGGGGGCTGTCCTCTGTACAGGCTGCTGTTATTCAGCACTGCCCTTTCTCCCATGCGAGGAGACAAACAGCCGTTTTTATGGGTAAAGCACTTCCCAATAAATCTCCAGAGTGGGCCGAGACAGCACAATGCACAATGCATGGGGGGGGGGAATCACTCATTAACAAAACCAGGCCAGATGATGTTCACTGCGTTCAGCTCTCTTAAGTTACCAGATTTTGTTTACTGGCGAATAAAAAGCGCATATGATGTGTTTTAAAGAAACGTGCTGGCTTGTCGTTGCCAACAGACAGACAAAACAAACAAGCTAAAAATAAAGAAGCTTGCATCAGTACTCGCACACGTCCAACTAATAAACAGCAGCTCCCGTAGCCTGGCAACCACTGCGCCCAGTGACATTTCCCTCCAAAACCTCAAGGATGGCCCGAAGTCAAGGCCGCCACGTCGTGCTCTGTCTGTCTTCAGTCCGCATTGCGTAACGCTTTCGCTTTTTTTAGACTCCTATGACAAAACTATTAAAGCTTGCCACATGCACAGATTTTCCACAGGAATAGTTCAGAAAAAGAATTTAAATGATTGTTTATGTAGAACACGCTACCATTTTGTCCTGCTCAACATTAACTGCACCCCCCCTTCCATATTTAGGTCAGAGCTTTTGAGTTCAAGTATCGCAGAGTCAAAAGACCAAGTTTGCACAGTACTGAGCACTTAAGACCTTCGGCTGAATGGAATTTGTGTGAATTTGTCAAAGTCCCGCGATCAGTAATTTACGTCCCGCTGACAGATGCTGGAACAAAGCGGGGAAGATGAAGAGAGCCAGGCCCCGCCCACTCTCCGCCCACCTCTTTAGCCTGTGGCGGGGGGATGACGGGCGGCTGCTCCATAGCCCCAGGCCCCGCCCACTCTCCGCCCCCCTCCTTCAGCCTGTGGGGGGGGGAGGGCTGCAGCATTTTGGCGTCGACACCCTCTCATTTACTGCCCTTCACACACGACCTGCCACTGCACCTGGGGGGGGGGACCGCCCTGCTGTCAGTCTACAAGGGGGGGGGGGGGGCTGGGTCCATACTGGACAGACTACCATCATCACCATCATCATCATCATCAACACCCTTTCCAAATTGCTGCCATTGTTTTCAAAATAAAAACTTTACTCTCAGTCAGGCCTGGATGACTAACACTAACTTACTACGATATGGGGTGGGGGGGGGGGAGGGGGGGTTGTACTTGGGGTGGGTCCACCAACAGGGGAAACTATTTCAAAGTCGGCCACCCGAATTCCCTCCTGTTTGCAGAGGGGGCCAAACCCAAAAAGCTCTAAATCACTTCTCACAACATGCACTTACAGACAGTCAGGAGGGTTTGTTCCTGACTGAAGAGCTGCCAGTTGGGCTCGTTAGCGAATGTTAGCATCGATAGCGCCATGATCGTCCCCCACAAGCGCTGGAGGACGAGGCCCCTTCACAGCCGCGAGTCCATACCTGCCCAGATTTATGAGCTGCGTGTTCAAAAACACCAGTGACCCCCAGCTGTACACAATGTGGAGAAATGACTGACGGGGAGCTTCAGGGGTTAAAGCTGACAGGAGGAGGACAGCTGAACCTAGCATGCCCTTTACATACTGAATCCTCCACACCGGGTAAGCTAACAGGTAGCGCTGGGCTTAGCATGGCCTTTACACACTGAATCCTCCACACCGGGTAAGCTAACAGGTAGCACAGGGCTTAGCGTGGCCTTTACACACTGAATCCTCCACACCGGGTAAGCTAACAGGTAGCACTGGGCTTAGCATGGCCTTTACACACTGAATCCTCCACACCGGGTAAGCTAACAGGTAGCACTGGGCTTAGCATGGCCTTTACACACTGAATCCTCCACACCGGGTAAGCTAACAGGTAGCACTGGGCTTAGCATGCCCTTTACACACTGAATCCTCCACACCGGGTAAGCTAACAGGTAGCACTGGGCTTAGCATGGCCTTTACACACTGAATCCTCCACACCGGGTAAGCTAACAGGTAGCACTGGGCTTAGCATGGCCTTTACACACTGAATCCTCCACAACAGGTAAGCTAACAGGTAGCGCTGGGCTTAGCATGGCCTTTACACACTGAATCCTCCACAACAGGTAAGCTAACAGGTAGCACAGGGCTTAGCGTGGCCTTTACACACTGAATCCTCCACAACAGGTAAGCTAACAGGTAGCACAGGGCTTAGCGTGGCCTTTACACACTGAATCCTCCACACCGGGTAAGCTAACAGGTAGCACAGGGCTTAGCTGGCCTTACATACTGAATCCTCAACGGGTAAGCTAACAGGTAGCAAGGCTTAGCGTGGCCTTTACACACTGAATCCTCCACACCGGGTAAGCTAACAGGTAGCACAGGGCTTAGCGTGGCCTTTACACACTGAATCCTCCACACCGGGTAAGCTAACAGGTAGCACTGGGCTTAGCATGGCCTTTACACACTGAATCCTCCACACCGGGTAAGCTAACAGGTAGCACTGGGTCAGAGGAGACAGGCGAATAAAATAATTTAAAAAATAATAAAAATCACCCTTGTTCTGTTGCTGAAATGTCCATTTTAATGTGCACAAACCTCTTTTAATGTACGGTAATGTTATCATTTCCTTCAGGAATTAATGCCATGTCTACTCTTTGCCTCTGTTGGGGTTATGAGCACCCAGAATCCAATAGTGTAACACACAGTGCAATATCTGTACAGTATCAGTGTTGCTCTGAGGGACGAGGCTGTGCTCCTGGATGATGCAATCTGGAGTCTGTGTTCAAAGCAACCTGTATGCCAGGGCATCCATTCAGCTGAATTAGGCAGTTCAGCTTGGATGCCAAAGTTTCCGCACACAGATATACTACCCCCTCCCCCCCCCCACTTTCACACCCCAATGGGGGGGGGGGGTAATTATAACCCAGCTCTGAATATAACAAATCCGTTTCTTCTCTGCTCTCCCCGGTGTTTTGCATGGCCTATTTAACCGCAGTCAGCGGCGCTGGCTCCCGCCCCAGAGACCGCCGCCCCGCACAGCGCTCGCGACCGTACCGCCGCGTTCCCACGGCGACAGCGCCAATGTCCTCCGCGCGCAACACCGGGGAAAGACAAGAAAACACAGGAGACAGGAAACAAGACTCGGCACGCCTGAGGATCCCAGCGAGCCCCGCCAAGTTCCACCAGCCGTAAATTACCCCCGCGGTTTATTTTAGGACTGTAATTCAGAGCGGAAGAGAGCGCGATCCAGGAAATGGAAACTGCAGGTACATCGCCGGGATCATCTGGAAGGTATCAGACTAATAACCAAACACCATTACGGTCACCTCAGCCAACACTCATCAGCAGGGGTTCATATCAAAGGAAGCCTCGCTCCGAAACGCAAGAATGCGTAATGACAGCGTGGACATGTACAATCACCGCCCTCAAAGCGCTGCAGAACACACCGCCACATAATCTACCTCCAAGATCCCAGGTCAAGGGCTCCAAGACACGAGAGATGGGTTACAGGTAAACATCTGGAATATTCCAAAACAGCCCCCCCAGGGGAAGAAAAGCCCTGTTTCCAGGGCACAGTCCCAGTTCAGCGATCCTGCCGTCTGCTATCCAGGGGACATGTGTGATATTTCCTGACTTTCAGACCAAAGAGATTAAAACAGCAGAAGCAGGCCCTGTCAGTTAGCCAATGAGAATACTCCAGACTGAGGTATGAAGAGTGAGGGAAGACCTGTGGTGGCTGGTGATATTAAAAGGACACAATGCCACTGGTCATGAAACACTATGGAAGGACAACCTTGTTTGACCCATATTTACCATGAATTAAACTACTTAACCTCATATTGTATATGGACTACCCATATATGAAATCCATATTCATATTATCTGTTCTCCTCAGAGAAATCCATATGCTATTTGTTGGTAGGATTACAGAAGGTCACTGAAATATGTAGGAAAAGCCTATTTGTGTAAAACTCCTGTAACCTATTTCAAAAATAGGTCAACTTCCAAATCTGACATAAAAGTTTCAACTGCTGCTATTTTAAAAGGGACCAAAGGACTACAAAAATGAAACATAACGTTATTACTTTACAAAGGAAAATAACAGGCTCCTGTACTGGTGCAAGAAAATGAAACACAGTATGTGTGTGTGTGCAACTGGGTACACCGACTGCACACAAACTATGACCATCACAAGGCTGTTTGCATATGCTCTTGGAATGTCCAGCTAAGTAAGTTTTTTGTCTTGCGTGTGCTTTATTTAAAGAAAACGACACTCTGTCGCTTGGAAGACATGGCCCACCTGTGCGTTCTTAAACCTCTGTTCTGAGTGCAGATCTCTCACAGACGAGGAGATGCTGTGATCCAAACGGACTCCAGTCCTAGACCTGGATCAACCAAAACACAACCAGTTCATTTCCTAATTTACTCACAGCTAGAACAGCGCTGAACACAGTAAAGGAGACGATAATGACATACGGAATATGCACAGAAACTTCAACATCCTTCAGAGGCTGGGACCTTTCATTACACACGCATGCACGCACGCACGCACGCACGCACACGCGCACACACACGCACACGCACACACACCTAAATTATCCTTAAGAAGCCATAAGACTAATAGTCATTGTGCAACACTAATTATATGGCACTGATTAAGGCATTTTGTGGTTTATACTGTAAAATGGTGGTTCTGTATAGCCCAAAGTGAAAAACACACATTGCTTGGATGTTCAGACCCAGAGACTTCAGAGTAAAACTGAGAGAGGTCGCACCCTCTTTTCTCCGATGCAGTTTTTTTCCTTCATCAGGGCGTTAACACAAGTCATCAAACCTGGATCTACTCACTGAATTCAGAAAATGACCAAAGAGTCTTGTTCAAAAAGATTGTCTTATAAAAATGACTACTTTTCATTTTTATCTTGAATATGAATGTTTAAACCGCCAGTGTAAACCACAGGTTTATGGGCATGTTGTCAACCCTGCTGTAGGAGGGGGGGGGTGTTACAGGCTTGCTGGTAACCCTGACTGTTGGGGGGAGGGGTTTACAGGCTGTGTAACCCTGCTGTGTGGGGGGGGGGGAGTTACAGGCTGTGTACACTGCTGTGGGAGGGGGGGGGGTTACAGGCTGTGTAACCCTGCTGTGGGAAGGGGGGGGGGGTTACAGGCTGTGCATTAGCACTATGGCTGTATTCCCTATGTGTGAGAGACATAATCACATAACCCCAGTCCAGGTCAGTGTACCAGTGAGGGAGGGGTGGGTGGTTCTACCAGCTGACTGCTGAACGGTGCTAGCGGGGGGGTAGGGGGGGGCAACTCCATCGTGCCGTTTCCCCTGAACGTCACCGACGCAAATACACCGGCTGAGGTCAAAGAGGTCATCCTCAGGTCAAAGAGGTCATCCTCAGGCATGACCCCATAAAGCTATGCAACAGCTTCAAATCCCAGAGTTACAAGGGCTGACCACAGCCTTGACCTCTGACCTCCAACTCTGTGGCCTTCCTAAAGACCGCTCCACTGCAAGGAAGTCAGTGCTGCCCGCATGGACACATTCCACCAGACACCTGACGGGCTGCCGTCCCACTTTGATGACCTCACAGGTGGCCAAGCAGCTGGGAGCCTTGCACAGGGAACATAAAATAAAGAGTGTATTTATATACACATATATTTTTGAGTTCACATTATTTAAAGAACACTTAACATGCACTACTGGATATTTTTAGACAGAAAGAAGAAAGTAAATAGAACAAGCTAGAAGTTCTGCTGAGAAACCATTTAGCAACAATTTTATTGTCTTACATTTTTAGGGACAATCCTGAGCAGGAAGCACAGCAGCCACTGAAAAGCATTGTAAAGCATTTCTTGTTTAATGTTATTCAGAATAAGGACCAAAGTGCTCATGAGCTGCATCTGAGGCTGGATAAACAGTCAAATTTATACAGCCTAAAAATCTCAGCCCTGTAGGAGAGTGAGACGAGTCATCAGGGCGTGGTGTGAAATGAAAGCCCACGTCAGCATGATTACTCAGATCAGTCTGGTGAGCAGGGCAGTCTGAGACCGGGAAAGAGACTCAGCAGCTTCCCCCACAGAGAGCCAGCGGTTCAGCAGACACACGCAGCAGCGCATGAATTCCAAACCACCGATTTCCTACTGCTGCCGTTCAACCGCATGCAGCAGTGCATCCATGCAGCAGCGCACGTCTGCCTCCATGCAGCAGCGCACGTCTGCCTCCATGCAGCAGCGCACGTCTGCCTCCATGCAGCAATGCACGTCTGCCTCCATGCACATGCAGGCATGCAAGTACGTACGCATGCACACACGCATGCGTGCACAAACACACACACTTCCTCTGCAGCAACTACATGCTGCTGAAACCAGTATAAAATATGGCAGTATAAAATATGACATAAAATGACATTGCATTACTGTCATTTGGCAGATTCTCTTTTACAGAGGAACTTAAAACAAGGAGACAAGTGCATACAGGTATATACAGAAATAGTGGGAATGTGACAGTTTTTGTAGTTTTGGCTCAGTACTCCAGCACATGGAGGGCTGTGTATAAAAAGAGCTGGAACACAGATCACCTGATATGGATGTAAATACCGTCAAATTACAGCTGACAGTCTGCACTTTAACCCATATTCACCGTGTTACTTCAAATCCAGCGTCCTGGAGTACAGAGCCAAAACAACAAAAACTGTGTCACTGTCCCAATACTTTTACATTTAACTGTAAATAAGGGTTAAGAGCGAGAGTAATCCTAGACGTGGAACACAACATTAAAACAAATTATTAGTATGAAGATTATTATTATAAAGGACAAAGAATTCTGCATTAGTGCCCTAAACCCAAGTTAACCCCTGGCCCACAGGGAAGCCATGGCTAGACATCCTTCCTGCTGCAGCGTCATCACTGACCAGACAAAACAAACAGACAGACAGACAGATAACCAGGTGTGTGTCACAAGTGTGCATGAACCACTCCTCATCCTTTCTTTCACAACAGTGGAGAGGCCACATCTGGAGAATCCTTCCCTCAAGGCCTTGAGCAAACAGGCCTGGTATGGCTAATCCCACTGGAGTTGTACTTTAATACTCAGCGTATGTATAAACTTACAATAAACATCTGCTTCTGAAACTTCAATACAAACATCTTCAGCGGAATATTAGATTTCATCTGGCTTCTGTTAGAATGCAGCTTGCTTGTCCTGGTGTGCTTCTTTCAGAAAGAGGCCTCTATCCACCCCGGTGATGTCACTGAGTGACACACATCTCCACGGCGATGAGGTCAATGCTGTGAGCGCGAGGAGAGGAACTGATGAAAGAAAGCAGAGGGGAGGGGAGGGGAGAGGAGAAGAGAAGAGAGGGGGGAGAGGAGGGGAGAGGGGGAGAAGGAGGTAGAGTAGGGGAGAGCGAGAGGAGGAGAGCGAGAGGAGGAGAGAGAGAGGAGTGAGGGGAGAGAGAGGAGAGGAGAGGAGGGGAGGGGGGGAGAGGAGAGGAGAGGAGAGGAGGGGAGGAGAAGGAGGGAGGAGGGAAGGAGGAGAGGAGGAGGGAGAGGGGGAGGAAGGAGGTAGAGAGGGGAGAGGAGAGGAGAGGGAGAAAGGAGAGAAGGGAAAGGAGGGAGGAGAGAGAGGAGGGAGCGGAGAGGGGGGGGAGGGTGTGAACAGGCTGTCCCAGGCCTCAGAGTGGACTGTGCAGTAACGCTCACACTCCCTGCTGTGTAATTAGGATGACAGCCACCCCAGGGCAGTAACAGGATCACCCCAGGGGCCCCCCAGAGACAGTTACACACCCCAGAGCTGCTTTGGGAGGGGGGGGCCCAGAGACAGTTACACACGCCAGAACTGCTTGGGGGGGGGGGGGGGTCGCCTGGAGGCAGTTAAAAATGCCAGAGCTGTTTTGGGGGTTCCCTGGCCGTCCAGCCCAGCCGCAGCGCATGGAAAATGTGAACCCGCTGGAAAAAGAGCGCGATGCTTCCTCCGCAGAGAAGCCAGCGCCGTGCGCCACTCAAAAGCAGCTCCGCGTTTCACAACAACGCCCCAGAGGCGCTCACAAAACAAGAGCTGGCTCCATCCATATTCTCTCCTTCTCTGCCCAAAACAGTTATGGCTCTCTCCATCTCTCTCTCTCTCTCTCTCCATCTGCCTTTCTCTCTCTCATGCAGAGTGTATTTTCTCAGTAAAAAGTGAGTGCCAGTAACAGCAGCGTTTGATATTGGATCCAGACTTCAGTGTTACCCTCCAGTGCTGCTGCCCCCTGTTGGTGAGTGAGAGCACTTGTGTCGCAGGACGGGGCATTGGGCGGACCGGGGCGCGGCTCTGTGATTCCCCAGCAGGATGGCGGAGGGGGGTGGGGCCCTAGCAGTCCTGCGGGGAACGTGTGCAGTCAGGTGGGGAATGCCCAGGTCAACACACCCCCCCCCCCACCCCCCCGCCTCCCGCTCCCCCCGTGAGTCACCTCAGCGCTGCCCAGGGTCAGAGGGCACCGAGGGCAGGAAGCTTGGGGAGAACAGACAGCTCAGGGAGGGCAGGAAGCTTGGGGGGGGCAGGAAGCTCGGGGGGAACAGGAAGCTCGAGGGGAACAGGAAGCTTAAGGGGAATAGGAAGCTTGAGGGGAACAGGAAGCTCGAGGGGCACAGGAAGCTTGAGGGGAACAGGAAGCTCGAGGGGCACAGGAAGCTCGGGGGGAACAGGAAGCTTGAGGGGAACAGGAAGCTTAAGGGGAACAGGAAGCTTGAGGGGAACAGGAAGCTTGAGGGGAACAGGAAGCTCGGGGGGAACAGGAAGCTCGGGGGGAACAGAAAGCGGCTCGTGGTTGCTCTGAACCGAAGCGGAGCGAAACATTCCTCAGTCAGGAATAAAGATGGAGGCTGTCTGCCGCGCTCCGGCTGCCAAGACTTTTACACCCCGACAGGAACGCTGAACACTCCCTGCCCCTAACCCTAACCCTAACACACTGTGGCTCTGAGCACAGCAGAGTGTTTACAGGGCTTCACAGGATCTGCTGTTAACTGCACGAGGAACAACTCCGCCACTCTGCGGAAAGCGTAAGACCAGTAAAAAGCACTTCCCCTCACGTTTCCAGGACACATTATGTCCGCTTAGAGGGCCACGGTGGGATAAATGATCCAGCTGCAGAGACTCTGGTGCTGCTCGGGTGTGGAAATGCACTCGAGAACTTTCCCATTGGCTCAGGATTCCAGGAGAAAATATGTACGATGGCAGCCAGGCGATGGGGGTGTGGCCTGGGCCCAGTTGACCTCCAATGGGGATTGGCAGGAAGAAGCAATGTCTTCCAACGAGACGCAGAGGACACTGGATAATCCGACTCGCCCACGTCCCACGCCCGGGTTTTACTCCAAATGTTCCCAACGACGCCCGACGTATCACAACACCAGCCGACCTCACCCTTAACACAGCGACCTACACCTAAACACACAGCCAACCTCACACCTAACACACAGCAACCTACCCTAACACAGCCACTCACTAAAACACACAGCCAACCTCACACCTTAACACACAGCCACCTCACACCAACACCAGCCAACCTCACACCTTAAACACACAGCCAACCTCACACCTTAAACACACAGCCAACCTCACACCTTAAACACACAGCCAACCTCACACCTTAAACACACAGCCAACCTCACACCTTAAACACACAGCCAACCTCACACCTTAAACACACAGCCAACCTCACACCTTAAACACACAGCCAACCTCACACCTAAACACAGCCAACCTCACATCTTAACACCAGCCAACCTCACACCTTAAACACACAGCCAACCTCACACTTAAACACCAGCCAACCTCACACTTAAACACACAGCCACACACTTAAACACACAGCCAACCTCACATCTTAAACACACAAGCCAACCTCACACCTTAAACACACAGCCAACCTCACTTAAACACACACCAACCACATCTTAAACACAGCCAACCTCACACCTTAAACACACAGCCAACCTCACACCTTAAAACACAGCCAACCAACCTTAACACACAACTCACTTAAACACACAGCCAACCTCACACCTTAAACACACAACCAACCTCACACCTTAAACACAGCCAACCTCCAAACACACCTAACACACCACACAGCCAACCTCACACCTTAAACACACAACCAACCTCACACCTTAAACACAGCCAACCTCACACCTTAAACACACAGCCAACTTCACACCTTAAATACACAACCAACCTCACACCTTAAACACACAGCCAACCTCACACCTTAAACACAGCCAACCTCACATCTTAAACACACAGCCAACCTCACATCTTAAACACACAGCCAACCTCACATCTTAAACACACAGCCAACCTCACACCTTAAACACAGCCAACCTCACACCTTAAACACAACACAAACCCGTTTACCTGAGAAAGTTTACTTCATTAGAGATGGGAATTTACTTTGCTCCTAGCAACAATGATTCGGATCACTTGTGACAATTCATGCAAGCGATGACTTTAGTTTCCACAGATTAATTATACAGTATGCACAGAATAAAAATGTTAATAAAACATTAATAAAAGTGCACATCTCCTAACATATAATACATTCAAAGTATTAGTTACATTTCTTGAGGACTGAGCCCAAACGTGACGCAATGCTACTGATTTGATATTATAGATATTATAGCAGGTGTGCACAGCGAAGGCCAGTCTGTACCAGGACACCCAGCGCCTACACCTCATTATGTAATCAGCCCAGTAACGAGTGTGAGGGTCACAGCTGCAGACTGCACATGCATCCGCAGAGAAACCGTTTTACTGCGCAGTTCTGCGCAGGACACACTGCACCCCGCAGCTGATATTCAGCCAGGACATCAGTGTGGAACCAAAACCAGCAGGACACCCTTATCCCTCCTGGAATGGACCTGTGCACTGGACACACATGAGGGTGGAAGGCTGTTTGTAGTGGATCTGCTCTGAACACGGATGACTGACAGCTGAAGATCCCGCCCTCTGATCTGATGAGCGCGCTCAGTCCTTCCCTCTCAGCAGAACTCACACGGACACACAAACCGTCCCGGAGCAGAACTCAGAGAAGGACTCACTAAAACAGACCCAGAGAACTGACTCTGACTGGGCTGACAGGACGAGGGGGGCATCCAGCAGGACATTAAGCGATCATTAAAGGGGGGTAAATGTCAAAACAAACTAACGGCTTAATCCAGTAATAAATACACGCTGTGGCTGGACGAGTCTCCCACGGACCTAAGGGATTGTCAGTTAAACCACTCCAGTTCAAAACATCACAAGTTTCCGTTGGATTTCAGAGACGGCATGTGATTGGTCAAGCCCGCTCAGGCACTGGACAGCATGGTAGAAGTGAAGATCTGCTGCAGGATTTGTGGGATCTGCTTGGTGTCCATGGCGACAAAAGAACGTCCAGCCGGCAAGGTTTTCTGGAGCCTAGCAACAAAGGGAGAAGAAAAAAACAACCTCCAAAGTGTTACCACGGAAACGGTCCCATCCCTGTCAATGCTCCCAGACGACCCCCCCAGACCCACCCCGACCCCCACCTCCTGGAAAAAGATCAGTGGGTGAACAATACGCATCATTCATGCAAGGGACTATGGGTAAAGGGCCAATAAACAGGGCGTTCACCAGACACTGCTGCTCCATAAGGCCCATTCAGTGCAGTCACCTGCTCCTTTAAGAAGAGCATGCAGACACGCACGCACAAAAAGAGCAGGTCCCTAAATCAAGGGGGCCAATAAAGACCAGACTCCACTTATCCACAGAGCACTGCACCTTAGTGTGGGCTGGGGCCTGCGCAGCTGGGGCCCCAAGTGCTTCTCTAGTGGAAACAGGACCAGAACCAGAACCAGGCCAGCGCTGGTTCACTGAGCAGACTGTACTGGGAAAGGGGACCTTGGTACGGGATTCTCAGCAGATCTCTAAAGCCGGGAGGGCGCAGTACTCCTGCTGCTCGTCCCAGGACGTGAACCTGTCCCTCAATCCCGTTTTTAAACAGGGCGCAGTACTCCTGCTGCTCGTCCCAGGACGTGAACCGGTCCCTTAATCCCGTTTTTAAACAGGGCGCGCTCCCTCACCTTTCCGCCTGGTCGCCGAGCGAGCCGATGAAGATGGCGAAGGCGTTGACCTGCTCGTTGCAGGTGAGCGCGCGGGCGAAGCGGTCCGGGCTGATTCCGTAGCGCTCCAGGTTGGCGTCGCTCAGGACGATGACGAAGTGCTCGTCTGCTTCCTCACGGGACAGCACCTGGATGGCGTGCTCTGTCCCCTCCAGCGTGTAGTCCCCGCTCATGCAGAACTGCGAATGGGCGTGCATGGTCTGCGGGACGGGGGCGGGACGGGGGCTGTCAGTGCACCCACAGCTCACAAAAACACACAGAATCCCCCTCATGTAAAATCCTGCTCGGATATCTTGTGCATGTGGTGTCAGCGACAGGCCACGCCCACTGGTTTACTGGCACTGGGTTCGAGCCTCGGCCCCCGCCCTGCACCCCGCAGTGCCCTATGCCCCACCCCGCCCCGGCTGGTCTGTCCCACTCACCTTCAGCACCTTCAGCCTCTGCTTGTTGTTTTTGGGGACCCCGTCGCTCCGGACGAGCTCGATGTCGAAGCCGTCTCCGGAGTGACCAGTGATGTCATACTGTGAAGATCAGAGAGAGACAGCAGGGTTACACAGAGAGCCCCCCCACTGTGGGACAAATATACGGACAGCAACAGCACAGGAGGAACAGACTGCAGCACTGACAGCTACAGAAAGAGGATAGTACAGCACAGACAGCTACAGCTACAGGAAGAGGAGACTGCACCACTGACAGCTACAGCACAGGAGGAGCAGGCTACAGCACAGACTGCTACAGCACAGGAGGAACAGACTGCACCACTGACAGCTACAGCAACAGGAAGAGCAGGCTACAGCACTGACAGCTACAGAAAGAGGACAGTACAGCACAGACAGCTACAGCTACAGGAAGAGGAGACTACAGGACAGACAGCTACAGGAGGAGCAGGCTACAGCACAGACAGCTACAGCTACAGAAAGAGGATAGTACAGCACAGACAGCTACAGCTACAGGAAGAGGAGACTACAGCACAGACAGCTACAGCAGGAGCAGGCTACAGCACAGACAGCTACAGGAGGAGCAGGCTACAGCACAGACAGCTACAGCAGGAGCAGGCTACAGCACAGACAGCTACAGGAGGAGCAGGCTACAGCACAGATAGCTACAGGAGGAGCAGGCTACAGCACTGACAGCTACAGGAGGAGCAGGCTACAGCACAGACAGCTACAGCAGGAGCAGGCTATTTGTCTCGGCTGGGCTGAGGAGCTCAGGCCCTAAACGAGCACAGATTCACAGGCTGTCCCGTTCCCTTTGAGGCACTAAAGCTTGCATAACGGGCTCATCTGAGATCATGATTACAGCGAGCTGCTAAAGCTCCCAGGACAATGTGCCGATTCTGCGGCCAATCGGGCCAGAGTGAGGCTATCACAGTGAAGTTAAATCAGGCCAGAGTGAGGCTCTCAGCGAAGCTAAATCAGGCCAGAGTGAGGCTATCACAGTGAAGTTAAATCAGGCCAGAGTGAGGCTCTCAGCGAAGCGAAAGAGCAGAGCACAGAGCTCAACGCCGTTGTGCGTTTCACAACCTTTCATTCAGGCGTCACATCAGGCGCAGTTAGGAAGGTAAGCAACTTTATTGAGCCCAGTTAGAATACGCACCAACAGTGTGGCTCAAGAGCAAAACATGCCGCTGATCTCCGATACAACAATCCTGTCCCAGCTGATCTCTGATAAAAACACCCTGTCCCAGCTGATCTCTGATATAAACACCCTGTCCCAGCTGATCTCTGGTATAAACACCCGGTCCCAGCTGATCTCTGATATAAACACCCTGTCCCAGCTGATCTCTGATATAAACACCCCCTCCCAGCTGATCTCTGATATAAACACCCCGCCCCAGCTGCTCAGCACCAGCAGTTCAGTGGCGTGTGAAAGTGCCGTCTGGTTCTCTTATGTAAGAGTGAAGTTTGAAGCCCTCCCCGCTCAGTCAGGGGCTCAGCACAGATGCACAGCATGTCCGTTCTGCCTGCGGGAGTGTGCTGTACACATGCAACACTGAGCACAATAAACCCAGCGACCTGAAGAGAGGATGAACACACGCATGGTGTGTGTGAGGCTGTACAAAGAGTGATCTGAGCACCGCATGAATCTGCCCCCGTAAGCATCGACTGGGCCCTGGAGACCATGAGCATCTACTGGGCCCTGGAGACCATGAGCATCTACTGGGCCCTGGAGACCATGAGCATCTACTGGGCCCTGGAGACCATGAGCATCTACTGGGCCCTGGAGACCATGAGCATCTACTGGGCCCTGGAGACCATGAGCATCTACTGGGCCCTGGAGACCATGAGCATCTCCTGGGCCCTGGAGACCATGAGCATCTCTGGGCCCTGGAGACCTGAGCATCTCTGGGCCCTGGAGACCATGAGCATCTCTGGGCCCTGGAGGCCATGAGCATCTACTGGGCCCTGGAGACCATGAGCATCTCCTGGGCCCTGGAGACCATGAGCATCTACTAGGCCCTGGAGGCCATGAGCATCTACTGGGCCCTGGAGACCATGAGCATCTACTGGGCCCTGGAGACCATGAGCATCTACTGGGCCCTGGAGACCATGAGCATCTCCTGGGCCCTGGAGACCATGAGCATCTACTGAGCCCTGGAGACACACTGGACACAGGCTGAGCGTCTGTGTGATTCACATCACCCTGTTTAACGCTGTGGTCTGACCAGTCACTCAAGGGAGGAAATCCACATTCACTAATCTAGCGTCACAAACTCACCTGAGTATGAGAACACCTGTCTTATTGGACCGCACAGGTGTCTACCTGATATCAGATCTGTGTCTACGCAGCATGTCATGGGTTAGAACAAGAAAAGAGAGATGATATCTGATCTGCCAGGCACAGTGACTGCCAAAGCGTGTGTGTGTGTGTGTGTGTGTGTGTGTGAATGTGTGTGTGAGAGAGAGAGAGAGAGAGACTCAGTGATTCAGTGTGGGTTCAAAGACACAAAGATATTCAAAGCAACAGATGCCTCTCCCTCTGCTCTCTCCCCCTACCCTCCCTCTCTGTTTCTCTCTCTCTCTGTCTCTCTCTCTCAGTACAGCTGATTTGGCTCCAGTGAGGAGCAGCACATCTGCAGTTCCCAGGGAAACAGGCTCCATGTGAGCTCAGTGTGAGGAGTCTGCTCAAACGAGGCGTCCAGACTAATGAGGACAGCGTGGAGAGCAGAGGGGCAGGAGTTAGCAGGACAGCGGCAGTGAGGGGGAAGTTAGCAGGACGGAGTCCAGATGTCTCCACGGCAACCTTCCTAAACACTCAGAGGATGTGGCTGTTCGTTTGGGTGGGGCTCCCAGACTGGGGGGATCTGAAGCTTCTCTGTTTTGGGGAAGTAATATTAGTGGACGCGCTCCGTTGCCATGACGGCAGAAGAAACAAGTACTCTGTTTTTTTTCTCTATTCTGTGACAGAGGGAGAAGCCTTCAGTTCAACTGCTCACCTGCTCCCTGTGTCCCCACCCTACACTCAAACTGACCTGGTCAGCTGACCACATGCTCGTTCCCACCTATCAACTGACCTGACCATTTATCCATATGACACATCTGTATTCATTTTTCACTCATAAATATGCATGATTTCTAAAAAAGAGTAAATTCATTTTTCACCCAGATTTAACATTCTAAAAAATTACCAGTTTTCACTGAAAAACAGTTTTACCATTTTTAACACATTTTAAAGGAGTAAATAGCCATTTGGAATGAACCTATTTCATAAAATCACAGTTGCTAATGAAAAGGGACGTGAAGCACTCGGTAATATGACTCTGGTACATTTTCTCTTTACCTTAGAGAAGATATGCTAGTACCTGCGATAAAACCTTATTTTATTTTTCCAGCATATACAGGTCAATTTCAGATTTGGAAGCAGGGCCATATCTTACCTGCGATAAAAAGCAGAGAAACCAGAGTCATGTTATACTATAGCACCTGAGCACGGGCTGCAGCACCTGCGGGGCTCACCTTGAACTTGTGCTCGTAGTTCTCCAGCGCCTCCATCACCATGCACACGGCCTCCATGGAGCGCTCCAGGCGCCCGTCCACCCCGTTGAAGCGGTACATGCTCCCCGAAACGTCCACCAGCAGCCTCAGCCGCTTGGGCTTCTGCTGCGGAGTGCCCAGCTGCCCTCGGCCAAGCACACACACACACAACAAGGTCATGAGCACTACAGGACACCCCATCCAAACACACACACACACACACACACACACACACACACACACATAACAAGGTCATGAGCACTACAGGACACCCCAGCCAAACACACACAACAAGGTCATGAGCACTACAGGACACCCCAGCCAAACACACACACACACACACAACAACAACAAGGTCATGAGCACTACAGGACACCCCACACAAAACACACACAACATAAGGTCATGAGCACTACAGGACACCCCAGCCAAACACACACACACACACACACACACACACACACACACACACACACACACAACAACAAGGTCATGAGCACTACAGGACACCTCGGCCAAACACACACACACACACACACACACACCAGTTCATGAGAACAACAGGAAACCCCAGCTGAACACATGCACACACACACGCACACACAAAACGAGGTCATGAGCACTACAGGACAGGTTTTTGACAGTGGGGGATCTTCATTGTAAACATATAACTGAGTGAACAGCTATTATGCAATTCTGCAAAGTGAGGCTTTGAAAAAAAAGAAAGATGAATCGTTTACCTAACAGCCAAGTGAACTGACTTTTGAGCTAAAGAGAGTTTGAAAATAATCCCCCAGGGAAAGTGTTTGACCCTAAGGTCCACACAAGGCATATTCATAAACGCGTCCCACAGTGCATGTCCCCCCTCCCGCCCCCCGCCCCCCAGTGGAAACTGGCCCAGGGGCCTTTGCAGCGAGCGGACTGTGTTCCTGCAGCATCTATGGTATGCACCCGGGGCTGCAGGGCAGAGGCCCATTGAGGTGATGTGGAGGCTGGAACAGCTTCAAAAATAATCCAGTACAGAGCGGGGGAGACGGGGGAGAGAGGAGAAAGAGGAGAAAGGAGAGAGGAGAGAGGAGAGAGGAGAAAGAGAGGAGAGAGGAGAAAGAATGACATCTCCACTTTTCCCACAGTAAAACCCCCCGGTGTCTCAAATAACCCACATAACACAAGACCTCCTTAAACGTATTCCTTTCACAAGCCCACAGTCCATCACTCTTCTGCCTGCCAGGCACGTCATGGGGGGGGCACGACAGGTTAAAACAGGGCTGCTGGTGGGGGGGGGGTGTTAAGGTGAGAGGTAGGAGGGCTTTAAGTCCAAGGCGGCCATTGCAGACTCTGTAAAAAATTCAGAACGCTGCAGGACCGGTCGACCCAAACTTTAAACAAGGCCCCAGTCATACAAACCACGTACTGAATCTGCATTTAATAATGTTAATGCATTACTTCGTCTGCACATCTTTCAAAGACAGCGTGTGAATATGCACAGGCAAAAAAATGGAAAATATTTCACCAAGACATTCAGAAAATACTAAAGGACAATTGAAGATTATCGAACTTGATAAATGATTAATGACAGATCAAACTACACTTGAGCCACCTTTTAATAAACTACAAAGGGTTCTGAACTCACAAAAAAGAAAAACCAAGTCAAACTAAGGCAAGTATGCAGGCAGCGGATATTTCCTAAGAGTAGCGTTAACTTTTTAAAGTGCAGATGCTGTTTTTCTTTCTGGGGCGAGGATAAACAGCTTAAGGGCTAAAGTTACATTGAGCTCCAGCACCCGAACACGTGCAGGACTGGACTGCAGTTAGAGATCTCCACGGTGATTCAGATCTGAAACGCAATATCTGACAATAATTACACACACGTCTGGAAATAACCATGCAGCAAATCCCACACTAAGCACTGCGAGCCTAAATAAGCACTGCGTGTGTGTGTGTGTGTGTGTGTGTGTGTGTGTGTGTGTGTGTGTGTGTGAGTGTGTGTGTGTGTGTGTGTGAGTGTGTGTGTGTGTGTGGTGTGTGCGCGTGAGTGCGTGCTTCTGTGTGCGTGTGTGTGTGTGCGTGGTGTGCGGGCGTGTGTGTGTGCGTGCGTGCTTCTGTGTGTGTGCGTGCACGCTTCTGTGTGTGTGTGTGTGTGTGCGTATTTTATAAGCACTGTGGGTAAGTGTGTATGTGTTATAAGCACAAAAAAAATCCATCCCTCGTAAATGGTCCCGTGACCAACAGTAATATGCCAATACTGGACTGGCGTAATGCACCCCCCTTTTTTTTAGGGGACACAGATTGGGTGACCCCTGGGCGGCGGGTCATGACCTTTCACCTCTGGCTCCAGCTCGCCCCGGCGCTTGTATATGGCTTTTTCCCCGGTCAGGCCGTCGATGATCTTGGCGTCGTCCAGCTCCCCCAGGGCCTGGTTCTTCAGCCACTGCCTCTCCTTCCCTTTAGCCTGCAGAGACACACCCCTGTCATTTCAGCCCTGAAGCCAATGCTCGTCATTTCACTTAAGTATAAACCGTCTTTCGCCTAAAGCTAATACACCGCATTTCAGCTAACTAACACCCTCATTTCAGCCCTAGCTAACGCCGCAAATCGCCTAGCTAACACCGTCATTTCAGCTAAGCTCACTCATTAGCCTAAGTACACCCGTCATTTCAGCTCTAAAGCTAATACACCCGTCATTTCAGCCCTAAAGCTAATACACCCGTCATTTCAGCCCTAAAGCTAATACACCCGTCATTTCAGCCCTAAAACTAATACACCCATCATTTCAGCCCTAAAGCTAACGTTCGTCATTTCAGCCCTAAAGCTAATACGTCCGTCACGCCCACAGGGGACAGGGGCTCCTTGCCACAACGTTCACCAGCAGAAGTCAAAAACCAAAAGATATTTACTTCTGTATAGGGCAGTTTCTGCTTACAACTACAAACCAGCTGGAGACCGGCTGGAGCATTTTACCAGCTTAAAAATAAAAAATCATACACTGAGAGGTAGGAATCAAAGATCATCCACACCACCATGTGAGAATTCATCCGAGAACTTTTCATAACCATGTTATGAGCACCAGTCAGAACCAACAAGCGACAAGAATATGACTGTTGTTGGGATCACCACGGAAACTGATAATAAACAAACCATGCAGAGCATCAGATGGGAGTCGCGGGATGTTTTAGATGAGTTTCGTTTCTAAATGAGCGTCTGCAAAACCCCAGAGTAACCTGCAACACCTCCCCTCACTGACACAAAGCCTGACCCTGCAGAGACCCTACAGGACCCCTCTGCAGAGACCCTACAGCACCCCTCTGCAGAGACTCTACAGGACCCCTCTGCACAGAAACACAAAGCCTGACTCTGCAGAGACTCTACAGGACCCCTCTGCACAGAAACACAAAGCCTGACTCTGCAGACCCAAGGACTTGACAGAAAAAACATAGAGACTCACGAGCAAGACCCCAGCCTGACTCTCGAATTCACCCTGCACAGCGCAGTGACTCTGCAGAGAAGATCTCACAGAACAAAACCGACTCCAGAGACCCCACAGAGCCTTCTGGCTCAGCAGAGAAAGCTTATGACAGAGATTGAGTAAACTATGAAACCTGAGAGGTGTGAATTCACGCTAGGAACCATGACTCATGGGAAGATTACAGCTTTATCAAAAGTACTGAGTCGAGCAAGTCTGGCTTCCACGTGAGACAGCTTTATTAAACCAGACTGAGTGTGAGTACAGCTTTATTAAACCAGACTGAGTGTGAGTACAGCTTTATTAAACCAGACTGAGTGTGAGTACGGCTTTATTAAACCTGACTGAGTCTGAGTACAGCTTTATTAAACCTGACTGAGTCTGAGTACAGCTTTATTAAACCTGACTGAGTGTGAGTACAGCTTCATTAAACCCGACTGAGAGTGAGTACAGCTTTATTAAACCAGACTGAGTGTGAGTACAGCTTTATTAAACCTGACTGAGTGTGAGTACAGCTTTATTAAACCAGACTGAGTGTGAGTACGGCTTTATTAAACCTGACTGAGTGTGAGTACGGCTTTATTAAACCTGACTGAGTGTGAGTACAGCTTTATTAAACCTGACTGAGTGTGAGTACAGCTTTATTAAACCTGACTGAGTGTGAGTACGGCTTTATTAAACCTGACTGAGTGTGAGTACAGCTTTATTAAACCTGACTGAGTGTGAGTACAGCCTTATTAAACCTGACTGAGTGTGAGTACAGCTTTATTAAACCTGACTGAGTGTGAGTACGGCTTTATTAAACCTGAGTGTGTGAGAGTACGGCTTTATTAAACCTGAGTGTGTGAGAGTACGGCTTTATTAAACCTGACTGAGTGTGAGTACAGCTTTATTAAACCTGACTGAGTGTGAGTACAGCTTTATTAAACCTGACTGAGTGTGAGTACGGCTTTATTAAACCTGAGTGTGAGTACGACTTTATTAAACCTGACTGAGTGTGAGTACGGCTTTATTAAACCTGAGTGTGAGTACGACTTTATTAAACCTGACTGAGTGTGAGTACGGCTTTATTAAACCTGAGTGTGTGTGAGTACGGCTTTATTAAACCTGACTGAGTGTGAGTACAGCTTTATTAAACCTGACTGAGTGTGAGTACAGCTTTATTAAACCTGACTGAGTGTGAGTACGGCTTTATTAAACCAGACTGACATTAATTTCAAAACAGTTACATCTGCAAAAACCGAATTGCTATTTTCATTTTTTGAAGAACAAGGTTCAAGATATGAAAATACGATCTTGTGCTGTTTAACTGAAGGACTGCCCTGTTGAGCTCATGTTGTTGCAGGTAAAGTAGCAGGCTTATGGACTTACCTCCACAGACAAACAAGCGATTAAATGATAATCTGTGATTCAGGATTGTTATTTGCTGAATAGAGCCGCTATTTGTTTATGGTTAGAGCTCCACAGCTGCTACGCTCAGGCTGAATGATCTGCCTAACTGAGAAGGTCCTCTTACCCCCATCACACAGACACACATTAGGGACCGCTACAGCGCGTTAGCCATTTCAAGATTAACTTTCACAGATCATATCATGCAGGGTTTTCACTCTGATCATTTTACTCTACATTCCACCGCAAAGCAATCTGTCAAAATGGACAAAGAATTAAGGCTAAATAGACAATAATCTAAAAAATACATATTACATTTGTCTGACCCGTGAATTTAATTAGCACTGAATTTCGCTGTGGTATGGGAATGCTCAGTGGGTCCAATACCAGACAGTGCAACTGAAACGTGGCCCTCGGGGGCCAATGGTGCTGCTGGTTTTCATTCCTCCCCTCCAATCAGGGGCTGTTTTTACCTGACACACCAGGTGAGTGTGATCTGTGGCCAATCATGACATCACTCAGTGACATCACTGCACAACCAGGCCAACCATCAGGCTGAAGACAAAGCCAGCAGTGCTACTTACCAGACTTCAGTTTCCCAGCTCAAAGAGTTCTGTGTGAGAGAACTACTGTGTGCCTGAGTACAAACCTGCCACAGACTAGCAGGCGTGAAACACATAAAAAAGATTACATGCCCAAATATGTCACTTCACATTCCTGGTAAAGAAAACAGCCACTAAAAACACTCTGGTTGTTTGCATTAATTCTCCTGTGACTTGTGTTCTTTTTGAAGTGAAGTAAATTCAGGTATGGACACGAAGCCAGGTCTTTTCCCAGAATACCTGGAGAATGATTCAGGGAGGTAATTAAGGGAGTGGGTGGTGTGTGGCTTTTGCGTGCGCTTCAAACACAAGCAGAGAGAGAGGACCGCAGTCACAGGCGAGCGCAGAGAGAACCGTGAGGACCTGAACGGCGAAATCTGACTGCTCTGGGACAGAGAGGTCTGACTGTGGAGAGACAGAGAGGTCTGACTGCTCTGGGGCAGAGAGGTCTGACTGTGGAGGGACAGAGAGGTCTGACTGCTCTGGGGCAGAGAGGTCTGACTGCTCTGGGGCAGAGAGGTCTGACTGCTCTGGGGCAGAGAGGTCTGACTGCTCTGGGGCAGAGAGGTCTGACTGCTCTGGGGCAGAGAGGTCTGACTGCCCTGGGGCAGAGACGTCTGACTGCTCTGGGACAGAGAGGTCTGACTGCAGTGGGACAGAGAGGTCTGACTGCTCTGGGGCAGAGAGGTCTGACTGCTCTGGGGCAGAGAGGTCTGACTGCTCTGGGGCAGAGAGGTCTGACTGCTCTGGGACAGAGAGATCTGACTGCTCTGGGACAGAGAGGTCTGACTGCTCTGGGGCAGAGAGGTCTGATTGTGGAGGGACAGAGAGGTCTGACTGCTCTGGGGCAGAGAGGTCTGACTGCTCTGGGGCAGAGAGGTCTGACTGCTCTGGGACAGAGAGGTCTGACTGCTCTGGGACAGAGAGGTCTGACTGCTCTGGGGCAGAGAGGTCTGTCTGCTCTGGGGCAGAGAGGTCTGACTGCTCTGGGGCAGAGAGGTCTGACTGCTCTGGGGCAGAGAGGTCTGACTGCTCTGGAACAGAGAGGTCTGACTGCTCTGGGGCAGAGAGGTCCGAGGAGAGGCGGAGGGTTTTAGGGCTGGCCTGGGACAGAGGGAGCTGCAGACGGGGATGGGACGTACCGGACCACACACGGGACGTCCTATACCCCCAGCCCAAGGATTCCCTCTCCTAGTGTGGGTTAAATTTGACTCCTTTGTTGCACAGTGATTACCCGCAGAGCGTATCGCCTGCCGGGGGGTGGGGGTGGGGGTGGGGGTGGGTTCCTAATACGGGTGCTTTCATGTCTCTGACACCACCCCCCTCCCGTCCTCCCCCCACCCCTGACTGCGACCACCCCGAGTTCAGGGATGAGGTGTTCAGGGCTGAACGCTGCGGTGTTCAGGCTGCTGTGTTCAGTACTGAGGTGTTCAGGGCTCGTTACCTGCAGGCTGTCCAGGATGATGCGCAGGGACTGCACCTGCCGCCGGACGGCTCCAGAGAATCGCTCGTACGTGGCGGCGTCGTACTGACTCATCTGGATCTCCTTCAGCCTGCAGACCGGGAGAGAGAGGAACCATCAGCAGAGGGGGGTGGGGAGTGGAAATCAGAAGAGAGGGGGGGGGAGGGGGAGGGAGAGGGAGGGGGAGGAGGAGGCTGGAGGGAGGGAGGAGAGGTTGAGAGAGAGGCCTGCAGGTGAGGCGCATGAGATGTGGTCGCACTTCCTGCCTGCTCTCCGATCTGCGCTGCTGATATAACACTGGGGCACAGCTCTCACTGCAACCGCCAGGCAGACAGACACGAGCGACACGCTAACAAAACCGCTACATAGACAGACAGGAGCAACACGCTAACAAAACCGCTACAGAGACAGACAGGAGCAACATGATAAAGCTCACGTCAGCTATACCACACTGACGTAAACAACACCATAAACAACGCCATGAAATACACCTGTCTGTGAGTGTGTGTGCGTGTGAGGGAGGGAGGGAGAGAGAGTGAGAGAGAGAGAGAGAGAGAGAATGAGAAAGTGAGAGGGAAAGACAGAGGGAGAGAGACAGAGGGAGAGGGGAAAGGGAGAGATAAAGAGAGTAAGGGAGAAAGAAAGAGAAAGAGAGAGAGAGAGAGAGAGGCATGCAGCAGGAAATAAACGGCACATCTGTGGGGAGAATCAGTAAACGACAAAAAAACCACAAAAAAGCTTCTGTCTCTCCTTGAGTCTTCCTCCCTCATCTTCACACCAAACAGGCAGAGACGGGACAGGTACAGGCTGTTTCTGATCACATGACACAGGCAGAGACGGGACAGGTACAGGCTGTTTCTGATCACATGACACAGGCAGAGACGGGACAGGTACAGGCTGTTTCTGATCACATGACACAGGCAGAGACGGGACAGGTACAGGCTGTTTCTGATCACATGACACAGGCAGAGACGGGACAGGTACAGGCTCAGAGACAGGGAGGGGGGTTGGGGGGGGGGGGCTCAGAGACAGGGTGGGGGGTTTGGGGGGGGCTTAGAGACAGGGTGGGGGGTTTGGGGGGGCTCAGAGGCGGGGGGGGGTTTGGGGGGGGCGGGTCAGAGACAGGGCGGCGGGGTTGGGTGGGGGGGGTGAGGTCAGAGACGTGGCGGGGGGGTCTTGGGGGGGGTCAGAGACAAGGCGGGGGGGTTTGGGGGGGGTAAGGAGGGGCTCAGGGGCCGGAGAACAGTGGCTGCCTTTCAGGCCGATGCTCACACCCAGTCCAGCGCTCTGAGATCACACATCCAGCCCAGAGAATCCCGCCATTCATGCGGCCGACCCCGCGCATACTTAGCATGGCTGGGGGGGGGGGGGGGCAGCACCTCCGCGGGGCTGCAAGTCTGTCAGCCTCAGCGTCCATCAGAATGCGCTCTGTAAGAGCCTCCCAGGCATCCGGAACTTTCCGCATGAATAACAGCTGAAGGGCGTAATAATCCCGCCCTGCCATCTCATCTCACACAGGTCAGGCTTCAGCCTCACAAACAACATCTGCCTGCTCAGCACCAAGTAATCACCCACATTCACTTCCTGGCTTATTTCATTTTACAATTAAAGTGGCTATACCGGTCACCACCTAATAATGCAGGACTGGGTATAACTGTGAAAAGAGGAGGATTTGTTCTGATGGAGAGGGGCATGTTCAGTGTAGAGGGGCGTGTTCAGTAGCAGGGCATGTTCAGTAGCAGGGCGTGTTCAGTAGAGGGGTGTGTTCAGTAGCAGGGCGTGTTCAGTGTAAAGGGGTGTGTTCAGTAGACAGGCATGTTCAGTAGAGGGGTGGTCAGTAGAGGGGTGTGTTCAGTAGCAGGGCGTGTTCAGTAGAGGGGTGTGTTCAGTAGCAGGGCGTGCTCAGTAGAGGAGTGGGTTTAGTATTTGGGCGTGCTCAGTATCAGGGCGTGTCGGGCCTACCTCTCTTTGAAGGCCTTCTCCGCCATGTCCCGGGCCGCCCGCCGCACCTCCTCAGGCACAGCGTCCTTCTCGGCCTGGGAAACCTGGTGCACCGTGTGCCCCGCGTCCAGGCGGTACGGGCCGCCCCGGCCCCCGAGCCCCGCCGTGTCTCTGCCCCCTAGAGGACGAGGAGGGCACAGCAGCCGAACATCAGACTGAGCAGCAGGCTGCAGTGACAGAGCTTTACTGATGATGAGAGGTGATCAAGACTGAGGTGTGAGACAAAAGGAGACATAAAGCACAGAAACTGGCAACCTCTCAAAAACTGTGCATCATTCAGGTGTGTTCTTTTCCAGACCACATTTAAACACAGATATTTATATTCAGGACCTATCACTGGCCTTTGGTCCTCGATGGTGCAAACTGCCTGACCCTGGTGCAGGAGGACACACAGCAATCTAACTGACCTGGGTCAGGAGGGGTCTACCTGGAGAACCAGAACAGGAACCAAAACCAGAACCCACCTGTGCCCCCGGCCCACTGGTTACCCCCGACGTGGGGCGCGTTACTGGGGTCCATCTGGCCGTGTTTCGGGGAGCTCACGTCCAGACCGCTGTCCCGCTCGATCGTGATCTGACAGAAACAGGGGGAGCTTCATGACACCTTCCACACAAACTCACAAAAATGACAATAAAGCAAAACTCGATCACGGTGCTGTACCTAAAGCTCCTGTAAGTGTGACCAGCGGTGCAGACCCTAAATCCGCACTCCACTGTAAGCGCTGACTGCGCGGGCCTGGGGTTCAGACTCCACTGTAAGCGCTGACCCCGCGGGCCTGGGGTTCAGACTCCACTGTAAGTGCTGACCGTGCGGGCTCGGGGTTCAGATGAGGGCAGCACTCAGAGTCGCACAGTTGTTGTTAATTTCCCCCGAGTACGAGCTGGGGATCTGCGTGTCATGTGATCATACTGAGCGAGCTGTGACGTGGAGTTGGGTTCGCCGGGGTCAGACTAAGCAGCTCTCCCTGCCTGGAGAACTCCTACTCCACATCTCCTGCAGTCTCAGCACACACACGTATCCGTTTAAAACGCCTCAGAACCGATTCAGACGTCTCTTTAAACCCTGCAGTCCACCACTACAGCCGCCAAGCCCTTGCATCAGGAATATTTTTATCCTCCCACCATAGTTTTAAAATATGACATAATAAATATGATATAATAAAAACATTTTCTGCTGGTCGCCACGTCACGATGTAACCCACACAGTTCTGCAGACCTCAGGAATAAATTTATGAAGACCCGCCATAATGGTGCACACGCATCCTGCTTGACTAAACGCAGCTCCCTGATCCAAATCAGAGCCGCATGTTCAGTGCACTGCCAGGGAAAAGCGGTCCAGCGATCACCTCATCGCCCCGCTGATGCAGCCTTCCCCCCGATGGAGCATGTGGCTCACAGAGGCCATCGCTGGCTGTGCGTCCCGCCCCAGCCGCTGGGCTGGAGCCTGGGTCAGTGAGCGCTTTGGGGAGGGAACTGCACTGTGCTGAAATACAGCAGCTGAAGGAGGCAGGTCTACACGCTGCAGCACTGCTGGGAGTCTTTACTCTGTACCCTCGTTTCTCTGTGGGACACACACACCGTGTTAATGAGCCTCTCCAGACGCAACGCGGTGATCTACACCAGCCTGCTGGGATTGGAGGGCTGCTCCAGGGGGCCAATCAGAGGAATTAGGGTCACGCGCCAGAGGTGTTTACGGGTCCACAGGTGGACCGGGCCACACAGGACGGGAAGGGGGGGGGATGAAGCCCCCAAACTCACCTTTGCCACTGCTCCCCAACCCCCCGCCCCCTCGAAGAGACACCTCGTCCCCTTTTGGGTTCTGACAGGGGCCGAACCGCAGGGCTGCTTGGAGCGCCACAGCGAACTATTCCTCCCCCCGCCCCCCCGACCGCACGGGGGGTTTTAGGGACCGCGAACGACCGCGTTCAGCCCCCCCGCGTTCAGCGAGGCGCGGAGCCTGGGAGGAATCCGCGGAATGCGTCTGTTCCGAGCCGAGCAGCCACAGCGGGGATGAACCCCCCCCCCCCCAACCCCAATCCCCCCCCCTTCACCCTGGGACAGGAGCGTTACATCATTGAATGACCACACCTCATTCACACGCTCCTGCGGCCCGACAGCCCCGCCCTCTCTGCCCCGCCGGGCCTCACGCTACCCCACGAACACGGCGTGCGCAGCCACTGCACTGAACAGCGTTCCGAGCGCTCAGCCCAAAGGCTGCGGAGGACAGGACCTGCACACACCTGCACCCCCCTGCCTGGGTCCTGGGGGGGTGGGACAGATCCCAGATGACCCCCTGGAGAGAGACTGTCCCTGCTGGAGGACAGGGTGATTCCACCCCCCCGCAGCTCACCAGACAGGTCCTGAGGCCCCATGACAGGAGCACTCAGGACTGTAACTGCAGCCAACTGTGCATCTCCAGCTTTATCTCCAACGGCTTATGCTCATCACGCCAAACGCTCTTCTGTACGCCGCCGTGGTCAAAAACGTCCGCTGACTGACTGAACTGTAAACCGTGAGAAATGAGCTGAGCCAGCCCTCCCTCCGCGCTGAGCTGGCTGCCTGTGTTCGGATCACTCCTACATGTGAGCAGGAATCTGTACGCCATGTCATCTTCTGTTAAAGTGCTGTGACAGGCGCTTCCATTAACCAGTCAGGGGAGAGAGATTCTGTGAACTTTGGCACTTTCCAGAGAAGAGCAGCAGAGGCAGTAGCGTGTGCGGGATGGGTCGTACGTTCAACCTGGTCACGTGCGCTTGTGTGACAAGACAGCTACAGCCTGTCCTGTCCTCTACGCGTACCGACCCCCAGACAGGAACTCGCTCCCCTAATCACCCGCACCCATCAGCAGACAGCAGACGGAATGTTCCGGGGGTCCCTGGAGGAAGCGGCACCTGCGCCCACTGTCCCGCCAGCATGGGCCTCGTCCCGCACCGCACGATTCCCATCAGCCCCGCAGGCACAGTCAGGGAACCCTACGTCCCATTCTCTGCAGAGCACGGAACCCTTATTTACTCCGAGGGCCTTTGTGACATCACAAAGGGGGGTGGGGTTTCAGCTGTCCCCTGGGTACCTTTAGCATATATCTTACACTACGGAGGCCCTATACCTGCAGGGCTAACGCTACGGCGGCCCTGTATCTGCAGGGCTAACGCTACGGCGGCCCTGTACCTGCAGGGCTAGCGCTACGGCGATCCTGTACCTGCAGGGCTAACGCTACGGTGGCCCTGTACCTGCAGGGCTAGCGCTACGGCGATCCTGTACCTGCAGGGCTAGCGCTATGGCGGCTCTGTACCTGCAGGGCTAACGCTACGGCGGCCCTGTACCTGCAGGGCTAGCGCTACGGCGATCCTGTACCTGCAGGGCTAACGCTACGGCGGCCCTGTACCTGCAGGGCTAGCGCTACGGCGGCCCTGTACCTGCAGGGCTAGCGCTACGGCGGCTCCTGTACCTGCAGGGCTAAGCTGCGCCTGTCCCGCAGGGCTAGGCGCCCCTGTACCTGCAGGGCTAGCGCTACGGCGGCCCTGTATCTGCAGGGCTAACGCTACGGCGGCCCTGTACCTGCAGGGCTAACGCTACGGCGGCCCTGTACCTGCAGGGCTAACGCTACGGCGGCCCTGTACCTGCAGGGCTAACGCTACGGCGGCCCTGTACCTGCAGGGCTAACGCTACGGCGGCCCTGTACCTGCAGGGCTAACGCTACGGTCCTGGGCCCCAGGGCGACTCTCGGAGTGATGGGAAGGAGTGACTCATCAGCGAGTCGCTCACCACAGAGCCCTGTTTCTCATAAGAGGAGCGGCTCACATTTCACTCACACGGACCTTGCATCACAGCTGGGGGGCTGAGGGTGGGGGGTGCAGCTTTAACATTATAGGCCTTTAGCTAGCGCTCTCATCCAGAGCAACTTACACTGAAGCAATTCAGGCCAAGTACCTTGAGGTTACAGGAACAGCTGACCAAGTCAAAAACTGTCAGCTATTTATGAGAATAACACCTCAATGCCGTACTGTATTGAGTAGAGATTATAACGCACCGTTAAACAGAGGAGTCCATGCCCCATAGAGCATGCCTCGATGTGAATGGTGATAGGTGTTTTGGCATCACCATGGTGACGTGGGTGTGTCCGGTGTGAGATTCCTCTTCATTCACAGGCTTCACCGTTTCCATCCAGAGACTCACCGCACTCTGAGCCAGCTTACCGTTAAAAATTACTCACAAACACAAAAAAAACCTGGCTCACATTCACAGCGTCCTTATTCAGAGCTGCCAATCAAACTGGACCTCATACAACATTCTTAAAGAAATTCCAGAGCTTTAAAGCATTTATTTATTGGAAATGAACAATACAATTAACATGTAATTACAAACCAAAGAAGAACAGCAATTACTGAAGGTAACAAATCGCTGAGTGTGACGATATTAAAGGACGTCAGACATACATTAGCCCTGTGCAGCTATCAGCTGTAGCAGAGGAAACAGCACAGAGTTTATTCCAGAGCGCACAGGGTCCTAAGCTCTGCTACAGAGGCTGAATTCTAGCACAGTGTTTATGTCAGGCGCACAGGGTCTACACTCAGAGGCTGAATTCCAGCACAGTGTTTATGTCAGAGCGCACAGGGTCTACACTCAGAGGCTGAATTCCAGCACAGTGTTTATATCACAGCGCACAGTGTCTACACTCAGAGGCTGAATTCCAGCACAGTGTTTATGTCACAGCGCACAGGGTCTACACTCAGAGGCTGAATTCCAGCACAGTGTTTATGTCAGATGCACAGGGTCTACACTCAGAGGCTGAATTCCAGCACAGTGTTTATGTCAGACGCACAGGGTCTACACTCAGAGGCTGAATTCCAGCACAGTGTTTATGTCAGGCGCACAGGGTCTACACTCAGAGGCTGAGTTCCAGCACAGTGTTTATGTCAGAGCGCACAGGGTCTACACTCAGAGGCTGAATTCCAGCACAGTGTTTATGTCACAGCGCACAGGGTCTACACTCAGAGGCTGAATTCCGCGGTGGTGATGTCAGCGGGCAGAACAGAGGCGCTCTGATAGACTGGCGTTAATTAAAGAGGGAAAGGTCGCCCTCACACCGCCAGCTCGGGAGTGACCTCACAATGCTCTCATTCAGCAGGCCGGCCAGGGGGCGGAGCCAAGGTCTCCCCCACACAAAGAGCACTTGGTGCTCTGAGGAAGCGGCCCCTGTCCAATCAGGAGGCTCGGTTTCTGCAGCCGGCTCGCTCTCGCTGGCCCTCACACTGACACGGCCCCATTACACGACCACTGACACGAGCCGTCAGCGACGAGCCAGACTAATGATCAGCAGGAGAGCGGCGGGCAGGGAGGGGCGGGGGGGGGCAGGGAGGGGGTTCCACACAAACAGGTCCTCACGTTACACGAGTAACACGTTCACTCTGTGCGCTGTCCTTCTGCTCCCGTTCCTCCTCCCCCCTGTCTGGGCAAGGGGCCGTGTTTCGGGTGCCCCAGCACTACCCCCAGGCCTCTCCACTGTGAGCGTTCACCAGGGGAATCATGGGTAAATTTACGAGCTCATCCGTACTGACGAGCGAAGCGCAACCCCACGGCCGCGCCGGAATCTCGCGGGCGGAGACGGACACCCTAGGCCCCGTCTCGGCGCGTTTTGGGCAGAATGGCGAGCTGCTCCGCGGCGTCGGCCACCGGACGCTCAGAGGAATGCGTGGGGGGGGCGGGGTGAGGGGGTGAATGCCCCCTGCCTGGGTCCTGGAGGGGTGGGAAACATCCCAGATGACCCCCCGGAGAGAGGCCGTCCCTGCTGGAGGCCAGGACTGGAATTCCACCCAGAGAATTCCCGGTTATTTATTTACCAGCCAGCGCAGGAATGCTGAAAACAGCCAGAGACCCCGGAGAGACGGCCGCTAATAACTCCAGCCTGACAAACACATGCGCCGTAAATCAGCTGAGTGCACATTAGCGCACGTTAGCGCACGTTAGCACCGCGTAGCCAATCACACATTAGCGCACGTTAGCACCGCGCAGCCAATCACACATTAGGGCACGTTAGCACCGCACAGCCAATCACACATTAGCGCACGTTAGCACGGCGTAGCCAATCACACATTAGCGCACGTTAGCACGGCGTAGCCAAGCACACATTAGCGCACGTTAGCACCGCGTAGCCAATCACACATTAGCGCACGTTAGCACCGCGTAGCCAAGCACACATTAGCGCACGTTAGCACCGCGTAGCCAATCACACATTAGCGCACGTTAGCACCGTGTAACCAACCACACATTAGCACACGTTAGCATACTCCCGCTTATTAATCAAAGCAGGCCAGAAGAGGAGGCCTGAGGCCTTCAGCTCACTGAACAAAAACAAAAATAACCATAAACCCTCTACACTCTCTGAAGACATGCTTCATACCTCAGACTTCATTTAAGCCGTTAAATTTACCCAGCCAGAACGCGCGCACACACACACACAAGACCTTGTTCTCTGGTCACCTTCCACAGAACGCTTCTGTGACCTCTGATCTTGTGCGCGATGCGACAGCACTATCTGACCCAATCAGGAGGCTCAGATCTATCTGTCCCAATCAGGAGGCTCAGATCTATCTGCCCCAATCAGGAGGCTCAGATCTATCTGCCCCAATCAGGAGGCTCAGATCTATCTGCCCCAATCAGGAGGCTCAGATCTATCTGCCCCAATCAGGAGGCTCAGACCTATCTGACCCAATCAGGAGGCTCAGATCTATCTGACCCAATCAGGAGGCTCAGATCTATCCATCCCCACCGGCATCAATGCAGAAATGCAGGGATAGATCTGTGCCGTTATCTTCAATTAAAATCATTAATGCTGCAGTATGCACGATTTTCTGCACATATGAAACTCCTCATACGCCTTCCACAGAAAAATCCTATCAAACCTGGAATTAGTTTAAGTGTACTACTCTAAGAGCTGCCTCTTCATGTGAAATGTGCCAATACACCATGGCTGTGTATGCTGGGTACATATTGCACTGTGTTAATACAGTATTATTTGTTCTTTCACATTTTGACTTGTGTGACTTAATGGTGCCCCTGTGTGGTTACATACAATACTGCATGTTTTTCACTGGGTTGTGGACTCCTAATAACGGCAATGCTGTTGTTTAATAGGTATGAGAGGTGTTGATTGCCAGTATATATTTCACGAGACCAAGATTAATAAACAATACTGTACATTTATCGATAGTGAAGCAAGTCATTTCAGTTTGATGGGTATTTAACCCTTTAACTCTGGAGTTTAGCGTTTCCAGGACATAAAAACCCAATTATTATACATGTCAGAAGTAATTCTTTACAAGCCTTACAACAGCAGAGATAACATTTAAGCTTTATTTTCAAGCTTCACTTATAAATTATAGGTCAGGTGGCACCACCTTCAGATCAGCCCTATATATCGACTAATAATCCATGTGTTACAGACGACAAAACTGAAAACACCCAAAATGTACCAGATTCTGTGTCAAAACTAAAACGCTTCAAAATCAGCTGGGTTATGAAATGGATTGGGAGGCATTTGAAACAATTCCTGAAATAAACCTCCCTTCTGCAGGCGATCTGCCTGCTGTCCACCGCAAAGCAAAGGCCACTGAGGCAGGAAGCTGAGAGCACGTCTGCAATCTGACATTCTGACCTTTAGCGCAGACGCTGATCTTCTGTACTGAGGCTCGTACCCCGGCCCTGACGGGGTCTCAAGCGGCTCGTACCCCGGCCCTGACGGGGTCTCAAGCGGCTCGTACCCCGGCCCTGACGGGGTCTCAAGCGGCTCGTACCCCGGCCCTGACGGGGTCTCAAGCGGCTCGTACCCCGGCCCTGACGGGGTCTCAAGCGGCTCGTACCCCGGCAGTGAGGGGGACCCAAGAGGCTCGTACACCGGCAGTGAGGGGACCAGAGGCTCGTACCCCGGCCCTGACGGGGTCTCAAGCGGCTCGTACCCCGGCCTTGACGGGGTCTCAAGCGCTTGTACCGCCTACGGGTCTCAAGGCTGTACCCGCCCTGCGGGTCTCAAGCGGCTCGTACCCCGGCCACGACGGGGTATCAAGCGGCTCGTACCCCGGCCCTGACGGGGACACAAGAGGCTTGTACCCTGGCCACGATGGGGATGCAACCCTACCTGCACTGGCCGCCCGTCCTCTGCACCGATCATGTTCCTCCACTCCAGCAGGGAGCGCTGCAGGCTGTCCAGGCCCGTCTCCCACAATCGCACATAGCCGCCCATGTCCACCGTCACCACCCCTCCGCTGCCCATCGCTGCCACAACAACGTCTGTGTTCGAAACCTTGGACAGCCAGCTAGTGTACGGGGAGACAGTCATCGACCTGCAGACAAAGGACAGAAACAGCATTAACATGGGGACATGCATACACACATATACATACACATATATACAGGGCCATCCACAATGTTGGGACAAAGACATATTTTGTCTTGACTTGGCTCGGTACTCCACAATTTTAAACTTGTAATCAAATGATTCATATGTGAATTCAAGCGCAGATTCTCAGCTTTTCTTAAAGGGTAACATGACTACTTTCATTTACCAAACATAGAAAGTATTGACACGCATATTCCAAATGTTGATGAGTCTCTTACAAGAGAGGAGCTGATCCTTGGTGATAACATCTGTAATAGCTCATCTCCACCTGTAAGGGGCAGCAGAGCGCCACTATGACCTACGCTGTTGTTGCATCTGTATCACAGTTTGAGGTCCTGGGGCTCATGTAAGATTAACAGAATGAAGTAAAAGGCTGTAGCGCAGGTACGTCTGCCAGAGGATCCATAAACAGGCAAAAAAATGACTGAGTATTCTTGTGAGTTTTGATATATAATCACAAGACATAAAGCTGGCACCAAACAGGAGACCTCTTCCTTGGCTAAGTTTCACATGGAGAAGGGGAAACCCTAAATGATGAAAGTCAAGCCCTGGAGTATTGTGAGAGTCACACAGTTAAAGAACAGGTTTGGCTCAGTGACCATAAACACCCCCACTCTAAATCAGGTGTGAAAACGCAGAAAGGAAGACATGGTAAATGGTAAATGGTAAATGGACTGCATTTATATAGCGCTTTTATCCAAAGCGCTTTACAATTGATGCCTCTCATTCGCCAGAGCAGTTAGGGGTTAGGGGTTAGGTGTCTTGCTCAAGGACACTTCGACACGCCCAGGGCGGGGTTTGAACCGGCAACCCTCCGACTGCCAGACAATCGGTCTTACCTCCTGAGCTATATCGCCCCTATGCTGGTGGGCGTCTGTGGGGGGAGCAGAGAAGAGAATCTGCCTCACTGCAGGTCCTGTGTATCTGTGCTAATCTCCAGGCCCTGTGTATCTGTGCTAATCTCCAGGCCCTGTGTATCTGTGCTGATCTCCAGGCCCTGTGTGCCTGTGCTGATCTCAGGGCCCTGTGTATCTGTGCTAATCTCCAGGCCGTGCCTGTGTGATCTCGGCCTGTGTCTTGCTATCTGTCACTGCAGGCCCAGTGATTGCCTATCTCAGCCATGTATCGTGCACTCAGGCCCTGTGTATCTGTGCTATCTCCAGGCTGTGTATCTGTGCTACTCCAGGCCTGTATCGTGGACCCGCCTGTATCGTGGTAATCTCAGGCCCTGTGTGCTGTGCTAATCTCCAGGCCTGTGACTGTGCTATCTCCAGGCACCTGTTGTATCTTGCTCTCAGCCGGACTTGCGACCAGGCCCTGTGTATCTGGCTAATTCCAGGCCTGTGTACTCTGAGCGATTCGCCTGTGTGCCTGTGTGATCAGGCTGTGTATCTGTGCTAATCTCCAGGCCCTGTGTATCTGTGCTGATCTCCAGGCCCTGTGTATCTGTGCTAATCTCCAGGCCCTGTGTATCTGTGCTGATCTCCAGGCCCTGTGTATCTGTGCTAATCTCCAGGCCCTGTGTGCCTGTGCTAATCTCCAGGCCCTGTGTATCTGTGCTGATCTCCAGGCCCTGTGTGCCTGTGCCTTTACCTCGGGACGGGAATGTATTTGACCTTCTTCGAGCTGAGGTCCGTCACCTCCAGGTAGGCCGCTGTCATCGGGGGAGTCACGTCTGAGGAAGAGGGGTGGCAGTTAGGGAACTGGGCTCGTAACCTAAAAGTTTGCAGGTCAAATTCTCGCATAAGACACTGCTGTTGTACCGCTAAGAAAGGTAATTAACCTGCATTGCTTCAGTGATTGGCTGATGCTCTAACCTTTGGGGTAGATGTGCTTCAGAGCTCTATGGTGATTGGCTGAGCCTCTAACCTTTGGGGTAGATGTGCTTCAGAGCTCTATGGTGATTGGCTGAGGCTCTAACCTTTGGGTTAGATATGCTTCAGAGGTCTTTGGTGATTGGCTGAGGCTCTAACCTTTGGGTAGAGTGTCAAGGTGATGGCTAGCTCTAACTCGGTTAGCTCGAGGCTTGGATTGGCTGAGCTCTAACCGGGGCATGGGCACGCTCCCACTCACGATCTGATTGGCTCCCAGGAGACTCACACAGTTGACCCTCTTGGGGGGCCCCGCGCGATGCCTTCCGCCATAAAACACGTCGCTCCCCTTCCCGCCACTGAGGGGCGCTGTCCTCTTAAAGCTGTACACCTCGTTGGGCGACTGTGAGGACAAACAGGTTAACCGCTGAGTTTTAAAACGCTCCCACTCCCGCGAGGTAAGAGAATGACCATCACTACTACAGCTTACCCTGACCCCTGACCCCTGACCCCAGGCGACCACTGAACTCTCCACCAGGAGGCCACGGTTCTGAGTCTTCACGCCAGACCACTAGACTCTCAGATTTCTCATCTTCACTTTTTATATATACATTTAAAAACCTGAAATATTTTCCCAAATCTATGTATAGCGATTGCTAATCTAGTCCATGCACCCGTTGTTAAAGAGCCCCACCCTGTAGGATTTGACTGAGCGTAAACAGCAGGTTTAAGAGCAGTAAACAGGGTGAGAAACACAGAGTCCCAGAATCCCACCCTCCTGACACACAGCAGCTCACAGTAAAGACAGAGAGCAACACGCACCAGACAGGCCTTATATTCAGCACCAAAAACAGCAGCAGGTCCACAACCCCAATCAGACCACACGAGGACCAATCAGATGCACTGCTGCAGTAGCATGCTTAACACACTCCGGAGAATCAGGCGTTCAGGCTCAAACCCAACACCATTTCTGAAGCTCGATGTTCTCATTAGGCCACTCAACTCGCTGCCTACATCACGCTCTGTTGATTCTGTGGCAGCGTTTGTGTAAACGGACTGAAATACCTGACATGCTCACGCAGGAGAACAGCCCAGAACATCCACGCTAAAGGGAGGAGCTGTTTACAGCGCTAGGATAACAAACTTTCCCCGGTTCACAGGGAACACGTGTAAAACAGGGTGGTTCTGCAACATTTTTTCCACATTAAAAAAATGATCTATTAATGAGCAATGCGTATTAAACCCACCCATACAGCGTCTGGTTTAGGAAAAATAACGGTAAGAATCTCTTCACAGAAATCTATCGCTGGAGATTCTCAGTAACAGAACCTCAGAAATGTAAACTCTACAATTACACAACTTTTAATTCAATAATTCACTGGAATGGTTTCTTGCATTATGCTAGCCTTAGAAATACACCTCACTTTGGAGCTATGAATATTTAATATCTTAATTGCCAGTAATAGAAAAAAGCTGTCAAGCAAGATCACATTAATATTTTTATATCGGCTTTCTAAAGGAAGAAGCATAAGACACAGCACAATAATAATAACCTGTCTCAAAACCTGAACAAAAACATGCTACCATTCACTACAGGGCGTGTAAATTCACTGCAGGACAGATGAAGGTCGGGTACACATCCCCCCCCAGCTCAGACAGAGGACAGGCGATGGTTTTGGGCGCGCTGCATCCCATCCCCCCGCCCCGCCCCCCCCCGGCTCACCATGAGGTCAGGGAATCCCACCACCAGCGAGGCGAAGGCGCTGGGGTCAGACAGCACGCGATTGGGCGAAACGATCTTCTGCCCCAGAGCCGCGCTCAGGTTCTCAGAGGACAGCTGCTCGCTGGACACTTCCTGCGGGACGGACGCGTCCACGCCTGCGGGACAGAGGAGATTCATGGGTAACGAGAGGCCAGGATTTTAACAGCACGTTCGCTAACAGCCTTGTCTGTATAAATCACACAGATGGGCCAGACCCCAACTCATCCTAATGGTTCTGGAGCCCTGGGTCACCTCAGGCAGACGCCTCCCTCGTTTCAGGCCGTTAAAATGGTGGCTCTGAGGCGACGGTGATGAATGTGCGTTCTCATTGGTCGGCTGTAATTCAGCCAGCAATCGGGCATCGGAGGTCCTGGGCACAGAGTGACTCAGTGGCTGGAGTCTTGTTGGCAGCAGCTGCGCTGTACATCACGGACGTCCCATTTCAGCGCGGGGGGGCAGGGGGGGGCAGGTTTGAGACGGGGCGGACGCAAACGCGCTCTCACACCCAGACGCCGGGCTGCCCAGCGAGACGGTGTCTGTAACGCCGGCCGATCGGGTCAGACGTGTGTGTTTCAGTAAGCCCTCGGAAGCGTGGGGTTGTGATGTCAGAGTCCGCACAGATACGCGAGAAAGGCTATTACAGCGTTTCAGACACGCGGTTATTCAGCGGGTGGGCGGGATCGGGCCGATGTCCGGCTTTCATAAACAACACTCCCGGTGGCAGTAAACAGGGCCGCACCTGCGGGCCCAGACACAGGACATACACCCCCCGTCATCCCCACCCCCCAACCCTCTACCCAAAACGTGGTGTGCAGAACAGGGAGGGGCGGGCGGTCAGGGCTTCTGATTGGGTGGTGGGCAGTTCTGATTGGGTGGTGGAGCAGTGGACAGTTCTGATTGGGTGAGAAGGGAGCTGTGGAGGGTGGGCAATGACTTGGCCCTGGAACCTGGACCGCACACCGTCCGCTATGGAAACCCAGATCAAAGGAGCGGACGATTGCCTCTACCTGACGTCATGCCGAAGCCGGTGCTGACCGCGTCTTCACTGATGGCGTGCAGCTGGCACACGCCAGAGTCCTCCGCCCCCATGTGCATCGGCTTGGTCAGCAGGTACTTCCTGCACACAGAAACAGAGCAGTCAGGTACTTCCTGTACACAGAAACAGAGCAGCCAGGTACTTCCTGTACACAGAAACAGAGCAGACAGGTACTTCCTGTATACAGAAACAGAGCAGTCTTATCCAGAGCGACTTAAATTATGATTTTTTTTTACAAACAATCCCCTCATACAGATATCCCATGAATATTTAAGGTATCAAACCCACTTCCATCGCATTAGAAGCCCATTTGCCAAACCATAATTCTAAACTGACGCCTTCCCACACAGGAAGTAACGATCACAGAAGATCATTCTCATAGTTCCAAAGTCAACCTGACATCCCGGCTGCATCTGACCCCAGGGGATTTAAAGAAGGAGTCGGGAGGAAGTTTATTTTGTAGTTTCAGTTTCAGACCACAGAGCTGAGTCCAAACGCATCCTCTGTGATATGACTGATATCCAAACTGATATCCTGCTGACTGATTGGCTCCTGGGGCACCGTTCACCCCTCTGAGGTAATTCAGTGAGACTAACGCCTTCAGTCAGTTTCCAGAACATTCTGATGTGCGGATGACAGGAGCCCACAGATCCCTGCTCTCACATCAGCAGAGCACGAGGCCTTTTCTCTTCGGGTAACTCACTGGACTTTCTGACACTTTAATTCCAAATACTCCGAAACCCCACTTTTATGACACAATTTTAATTGTAACCGCTGCTGAATAGAAGCCCAAAAGCCCAGCAGAAGTACCCCCTCCCCACCTCACCCCCCCCTCCCCACCTCACCCCCCCCCCCCCCCCCCGGAGGACGTACTTGTCGGTCTTGCTCTCGACCAGCAGCCAGCGATCCTCCGCGACCAGGAAGACAGCCTTCAGGTTGATGGGGAGAGAGATGGTGTGGGTGTGGCCTTCCAGAACATCCAGTACGTCCAGCTGGTTACTGTCCAATCAGGAGAGAGCATGTTTGTCAAACTGAACACATGCACACGGGCATGAATGCATATACATATGCATGCACGCGCACACACACACGTTCACACAAACACGTATAAATATGAGTGTACTTGCAAACACACACGTGTATGCAGACACAAATATATTTCCACACACAAATACCTGTACATGTAAACACGCGCACACGCACACACGCACACACACACACGCACACACACACAGGGGTGTGACACAACAAGAGCCGAGCCGTGTCCAAACCCACCCTTCTTCTTTGTAGAACAGGAGCCAGTTCTTGTGGGCGAATTCCCGGCACATTTTGAAACTCCCCTAACCCAGAAAAACAAACACAAAACGTCACAATAAGCGCCACAACCTGGCAGCCGGTAACACACCTGCCCGCAGGTAAGTCTGAGCAGGCTGAGAGGCCTTCAATGAAAGAGCGATCGCTAAGGAAACAGCCCAGCTGGAGCCTCACCTGGCTCTCCCTGCTGCTCCACCAGCCGGGGCTCTTCCGGGGGGGAGACTCCTCCTTCTCGGGAGACAGCAGCAGCCTGCGCACCGCCCCGGTCACCAGGTCCAGGTGCAGGACAGAGTTACTCTGGAGACCGGCCCGGGATGGGGGGGCGGGGGGGCGGGGGAGGGAGAGGGAGAGAGGGAGAGAGACAGCAGGACCGAGAGAGGGAGGGAGGGAGAGAGAGAGAGTAGGACAGAGAGGGAGGGAGGGAGGGAGAGAGCAGGACAGAGAGAGAGGGAGAGAGAGCAGGACAGAGAGCGAGCAGGACAGAGGGACAGGGAGAAAGAGGAGAGAGCAGGACAGAGAGGGAGGGAGGGAGAAGGAAAAGGGGATATGGAAAGAATAAAATAAAAAAGTGACAGAAATGGATGATGGAGAGAGAAAGTGAGAGTAAAAAAAGAAAAGGGGAAAGAAAGAGGGGAAGAAAGAGAAGGCAAGAGACACAAAGCTAAACGTAAACCTCGACAAACCAACATCTTTAAAAACGCAGCACTGGCAGCATGGGCAATAAAAATTACAGATGAAAAATCCTCAACCCAATGATGTCGTCAGCTTCACTGTGAGCTTCAACTAACAGCCGCCTGACAGATCAAGGACATGTGACTGCCCAATTTTTTAATCAGTCATTATCGTTAATCTCTTTCCGTATCAGTGAAGTTTTTACATAATTAAAACTAAACATGTCACCTGACTGAGCTGTAGTTACGGGGAGTACCTCTGCACACCTGCTTACACAGACTGCTTTACAGGTATAAAGGTGAGACGCATTAAAAGGTGTGACCTCACCTGCTCCTCGTGCAGCACCACCTGGTCGTCGAGCGGGTGCCCGAGCGTGGCCACGGTGACGAAGGGCTGCCAGACGCCGCTGATGGTGCGGGGGAAGACGTCGTACAGCTCCATGCATCGCACGGTGGTCCCGCGCTCCCGCATGGCGTACAGGCACACCGGGTTACACGTCGCCACGTAGACGGCGTCTGACGGACAGGAGAGACCCCGTCAGCACACATCCCCTTCATCTGTTACCCCCGTAAAAAACCCCTGCCTTGCCGCCCGCGGGCTCGCCGCGTTCCTCCCTCCGATCCCGCTACAGCGGAGGGGCGGGGCATGGCGCACCCGCTCCGTTACATTTTGATTTTTGGAGAGAGCTTTATTTAGGGAGCCGATGGCCGGCGCTAAGCTCAGAAGACCAGGTCTGGTGAGGACAGCGACCCCAAGGCACAACTCTCTCTATTTTAGAGCCTCATTTCCGTTTGGAATGCCCTTTGACCTCCCCATGGCTATAAGTGTGATGTGATCATGTAAAACTCATTCACAAACAGCAGAACTGTGTTTGAGCTGCACTCTGCACTCAGGAAATGAGCTGATCTGGTGTTTCTATTCACTGCAGCCTGCGCTGTGGGTCCTGAGAGGAGTCAGCCTGCAGACAGCGGACTGACAGACAGATGGAACGGACGTCCCGGGGCAGGGCCGGGGCAGGCTCTTTCCCCCACCTTTGGCCGTGGCGACGTCACAGACGATGTTGACCTCGTTCATGGGGATCTGCCAGTGGGCCTGCTCCTCGGTGAAGCTCATGGCTCTGGATTCGTGTCTCTCGACGGGATACGCCTGGACCCGCAGGAACACGGGACCCTGGAACACAGAGCAGCCCGTTAGCACGGTGTGGAACACCGGAAACACAGAGCACGTTAGCATGGCGTCGAGCACAGGAAACGCTGAGCACGTTAGCATGGCGTCGAGCACAGGAAATGCAGAGCAGCCAGTTAGCACGATGTGGAACACCCTGTTAGCACATTTTGGTAACAGGTTTTTGTTTTAGCCCAGCACTATGATAACAAATTCTTATTATCAAAGTCTTGACTATAGACCATTAACATTTAATTAGTTGAATCAGGTGATGTAGTGCTGGGTTAAAACACAAAACTGCACCCACACCGGCACTTTTCGGATAGGTTTGGACCCCCCTGCTTCATGTGAAGGGGCCGGTGGATCTGTAGTTACCTTGATATCGATTCGGTGCGACTCGGTCGGACACAGAAGCTTGCGCCTGGCGTTGCCGGCCTGGTTCATGGTCCAGTAGCCCGTCATCCGGCACTCTGGCAAGGCCAGTCTGGGGAGGGAAAGACCACAAGCCTTCAGCTGCTCCGTCCACCTTCCAGAACCTTCCCTGCAGACCTGTCTCTATACACACCTTCCAGAACCTTCCCTGCAGACCTGTCTGTATACCACTTCCAAACTTCCAACCTTCTACACACTTCCAGAACCTTCCCTGCAGACCTGTCTGTATACACACCTTCCAGAACCTTCCCTGCAGACCTGTCTGTATACACACCTTCCAGAACCTTCCCTGCAGACCTGTCTCTATACACACCTTCCAGAACCTTCCCTGCAGACCTTTCTGTATACACACCTTCCCTGCAGACCTGTCTCTATACACACCTTCCCTGCAGACCTGTCTCTATACACACCTTCCAGAACCTTCCCTGCAGACCTGTCTGTATACACACCTTCCAGAACCTTCCTGCAGACCTGTCTCTATACACACCTTCCCTGCAGACCTGTCTGTATACACACCTTCCAGAACCTTCCCTGCAGACCTGTCTTATACACACCTTCCAGAACCTTCCCTGCAGACCTTTCTGTATACACACCTTCCAGAACCTTCCCTGCAGACCTGTCTCTATACACACCTTCCCTGCAGACCTGTCTCTATACACACCTTCCCTGTAGACCTGTCTGTATACACACTGGAGAGAGGCAGTGATGAGCCATGCTCCTTTATACATTTTATATATACAGTCACATGACTGCTGCCATTCGTTCGCTGTGAATATCTCACTTTGAATCACAGAAGGGAGGATTCGCCTGACACCAGCAAGATGTTTTTAAAGTCCTGAAACTCGCAGCCCGAAGGAGACAAACCTCTCTGTGCAGCCTCGCTGTGAAGGGCAGTGGGGATGGAGCCTCTGCTCTCAAACACCAGCTGTTATATTTCTCTTCTCTCCTTTACTGCTCACATCAAATTATTCAATATGAAGCCACAATCTTTTCACGCATCTCATTTTACAAATGTATATTTTTTTGTCGCTTTACAAATACTATTTTTTCTTGGACTGAAAGGCAGATTATGGGGAAAGATGGCTGCATCACTGATGCCCCTGACCTGCATCACTGCTGCCCCTTCACTAATAGCCCCTCCACTGATGTGGCTGATTTCCCTACTGAAAAGGCTGCTGGGGGCTTTAATGCAGCACAAGCCTGACGCCCTGGCAGGCCGGTACAGAAACACAGGCCAGCAAAAAGAGCTGCGTTTAGTCTGACCTGCCCCGCTGGAGCTGCCCCCCATTTACACCCCGATCCGACGCCTCACAGAGCGGCTCTCAGACCTGTCCTTTTACGGGACGCTGCGAGCCGTCCGCATCCCCTGCTCCCAAAAACAAACGGGGCGCAGGAGGGGTCCTAAACCCGGTCAAACGGCTGGAGATAAGGGAGCGCGACATGCCCCCTCACTGTCCCAGGAAAACACTCCTCCAGGAAAACACTCGTTTCTTCCCCCTTTCCATCCTCAGCAACTCTTTTTCTCGAGGATTAATCGAGCTAATCTCAGATAGCAACGAGCCACAGATCTACGCACAACGGCAGAGGAAAGAAAAACAAGAGACGGAAGAAACCAGTATTTTCCTTTATTAGAGAAGAGAACGGTACAGTAGAGTGTGATAGAGCCGGCGCTGGGGTAATAAAGATATGGAGCTGACTCACTCTCTTTCCCATATTCAGGCCTGCGTCTGCACAACGCTCCTCTGTGTCGCTTATCAGCACGTCCTGGAGGGAAAACATTCCCTCACTCGTTTAAAAGCTGTACGGAGAGGAGCTTCTATGTGCTGCTGTGCGTAAACTAAGAGAACACAATCTGCCTCAGTCACAGTACGAGCGCGACAGGCAGCAAACAGGGCCTCTATAAGACCGGCAGGGAGCAGGCACATCTGAAAACCCTGTGATTTAGGTAATGCCCAAACGTACTGAATGAACTGTTTTACAAAGGAAGCTGCTTTTACAGACGCACTAAAGGCAGGAAACTGGCACATAACCAAACCCTGGCAGCCTGCTGTCCTAAACTGCCTTCGATCACCGTCCCCCTCAGCACCAGGCTCCACTGTCTGATCAACATTACTAAACACGCCCACAAACTGTCTGAAAAACGGTAGTGACTTCACATGATTTCTGCTTCACATACAGTACTGTCAGCCAGCCCTGGCATCACACTGGCATCACACGGGCATCACCCTGACCCATCTCTGTGGGCAGTGCCATCACAGTTCTGTCAGAACTCACAGCAAGCGCCCGTTTCTCAGCTCAGGAATTAGCAGCAGTGTTGAGGTCTCAGTATCAGTACCGCCCCACAGGCTCAGACGGCCAATGGCAGCAGTCTGTGTGTTTCCTACACGAGGTAATGTGAGTTTAAACAGCTAAGACTGTAATAATAATAATGCACACTAAACTCAATGCTCCAGTACACAGCAGGTCCCTGCTCCTCTGTGTGGAATGGCTGTGTAGGGGCGGGGTGGGGGGGTGAGAGTTTCGGGGGGGTCCAGCGGCCTTACTCCTTGGCCAGGTGGACGCTGCTGGGCTTGGCCCCGATGGGAATGCCATGCTTGTGCAGCGCGGCCATCAGGATCTCGCGCGTGTCCTTGTTGTACGAGTCGAAATCGAAGACGTTCCGCACCACGTTGGCCAGCCCCTCCTCCGGAAATTTCTATGAGAGGGGGGGAGGAGCAAGAGAGCGACACTTTCACTGACCGAAATAACAGGAGTGTGTGTGTGTGTGTGTGTGTGTGTATGTGAGAGTGCGTGCGTGTGTGTGTGTGTGTGTTGTGTGTGTGAGGGATGATGTGAGTGGTGTGTGACGTGTTGTGTGTGGGTTGTGTGTGTGTGTGGTGTGTGTGTGAGGGTGGAGGTGTGTGTTGTATGCGGTATGGAGTGGGTGTGTGTGTGTGTGAGAGCGTGTGAGCGCGTGTTTGTGTGTGTGTGTACGTGGCGTGTAGGAGGTACCTGCAGGTGCTTGACGATGTTGACCACCTCGCGGGTGGAGTAGGGGTAGGTGATGGTGCCCTGGTCGGCCATGTTGCGCAGTTCCCCAAACGCGGCCACCAGCCGGTCCAGCAGGGCGTCTGGGACGTCCGGCCCGTACTGCTTCAGCATGGCCAGCTCCGCCTGCGGTTTGGGGTTATCCACCGCGTGGCAGCTGAAGATGTCCCCTGTCCCAAACACACCCCCTCACACGCTCAGACCGTCTGCACACACTCATTTACAGGTAAATATTTCAGGATTTAAAAAAAACATTCAATGCTCACTGAAGAGACAAAAACACAGTCTCTCCAAACAATGTAATATCTGGTTCTGAAGGAGAGAAATATAAAAATTCATTCTCCTTGAATTTTCACTTTACTAGTAAGGTGACAAAAATTGATACAAAATCGTTAGTGTCCAGTTTATAGCAAGACTGAAATACTTTCTGTCCTTATATCAGTTGTAAGGCAAAACCAACGAGCCCAGAATCAAATCACCCCATTTTGCTTTGTTTTTCCTGTTTGTGTCGTTTTGTTGTAAACCATGTGACCTTTCAGCCAGCACTATGATTGGTCTACTCCGCATTAACGTTTTTATCTATTCACTGATATTGCGTCCAAATGTACCCCGCGGTGTCAGAAAGACACCCAAAAACAACTCAGAGACGGCTTCAAGACATCCCGTCACTTCCTGACACGCCCAACGACAAGTGGTTTTAACCCTTCGAAGAGCAGGTATTTCTGGAATGTTTTTTTCTAAATTCTAAGTCAGTGTTGTAGAACTCCATGGGGTTTCTACGACCAGTTCAGTTAAGAACATACTGATCACACATTTGCGATCGCACACCTTGCAGGGTTAAGCAGTGACCCCACCCCGCCCCCCCCGTTACCTAGAGCCCCAAAGAAGTCGTTTCCCAGGAAGGGGAAGCCGGGCCGGTTGGCCAGCACCAGCATCCTGAAGTGGGGGTGCATGGGAATGATGTGGGGTCTCCCCGCCGCCTCCGCAGGGTCTGGAACAGCGAGACAAGTCACACACACACATAACACACACACACGCACGCACGCGCGCGCTCGCACGCAACACAACAGTGCAAAGCCTCCTACCTAATGATGCACTGATATGAAAGCTGCTCACTGACACTGATTTCCGATTATTTGTGAAATGTCAGCCGATACCGATTACTGGCCGATTAATCGGTGCGTCCCCGCTCATACCGGAAACGATGCGCCTGCCGTCCGAGAGGATCATCTCTCCGCTCTCCACCAGCGTCTTCAGGATGCAGGTGACGTTGGTGGGGGCCTTGTCCGCCTCGTCGATCACCAGCACGTGGCCCAACTTCACCGCCTTCACCTGGGATTGGAGGGAGAGACACAGAACAGAGAGTCAGCGCTTTCACACAGAAACATGGTGTAGCACGCGGGCCGCCAGAGGAGCGGATTGGTCTCAGTCACACCTGCGTGTGTGTGTGCGCATGTGTGTGTGTGTGTGCGCATGTGTGTGTGTGTGTGTGCGTGTATGTGTTTTAGTTTTGTATTAAAGTCCTAAAAAGGCAACGCACAGCCCACAGCCCTTCTGACTCTGGCCTTCGTATGAGGTACAGAAGGTGTACCCCTCCCCCTCCCCCGGGGCCTTCAAAGCCGCGCTATTAAAACCCAAACGGCCGCCACTGGGCGCTAATTGGAGCTGCAGACGGGAGCAGAGACGGGCCTTCATCCCGCCGAGCAGCCCTGACATCATCAGAGCGCCCCACCCAGGGCCCCTAATGCGCCCGCGGAGAGCCGCCATGACAGAGAAACAGCCAATCAGCACGCTCCTCCGGCCGCCGTCAGGGAGAGGACTACAGCACATCACCCGCCAACCAGCCATGAATCTTTAACCATGCGTCCCCCCAATCAACCGCCCCCACCCACCCACCCCCAGTAGAGCCCCGTTTGCGTCGCCTGGCACAGCGCATACCCCTTCTGAGAATCGACAGGGCCACACGCTCAAGAGCCACACACACCACCGCGGAACACTCCAGAACCCAGAACCCACTTTCCACCAAACTGAGCTTTCCTGCTCTCGCTGCTGTGGCACTGAGTGTGTGTGTGTGTGTGTGTGTGTGTGTGTGTGTGTGTGTGTGTGTGCGCGTGTGCGTGTGTGTGTGTGTGTGTGTACTGACCAGGGGAGAGTCTTCGTACACGATGACACCGTCGCGCACAGAGGGCTGCAGGGTCAGGGTCTGGACCGTGGTGTCCCTGAGAGAGAAGAGACGTTTAACAAACGTGTACGATACACACACACACACACACACACACACGTGTGCGACACACACACGTGTGCGACAACGATACACACACACAAACACACACTAGTGTGTGACAAACAATGATATGATACACAAAGACACATGTGCACACTTGCACACCACGTGAAAAACACACATTCTCACACGTCATATAAGAAACCCCTTAGATACACCAAACAGCGGAAGCATCTGAGTGTCTTACTTGGTGCTACTGGAATGGGATTCGTTTGATGTTCTCAGTTATCTGACTCAAAAAAAAGAAAAGTGGATGTTTGTCCAGGGCAGAGCCGTTGGCCAGGCTGGAGTGCAGCAGTCAGTTATTCCACAACTTCAATCATCTCCACATCTCCCCCTGCAATATTAAAGTCTTCACCGGACCCCCCCCCCCATGCCTCCCCTCACCCCTGGACTCCCACCATGCCCCAGGAGATGGATTAAATAAACGCGGCCCAGACGCCAGCATGTATAGGATCATGTGTATATGCTACTCAGGTCTGTATGATTATGACCAGCGTGCCAGCAAGAGGAGACCTCAGAGACTCTGAAAGACGGTGACTGTGGGGACGGACTGTATTTGGTGGGATCAGCACTGACCAAGCAGCTCAACTTGCTCTTTCATAGCAACAGTGTCTAAGGTGATGTCAGCATGGAACTGTGAGGGAATCACATCATCAGCAAAGAGTGAGCAGAAGCTCCTCCTCCAGCATTGTGATGCCTGTGCATGACCAATCAGGTGATCAATCGCAGGTCAGCTGACTGCAGATTTCAACCTGTTGTCTGAGTGGGCAGTTTAATCAAAAATGGTGGAGGTTCACCGTTTACCCCCCCGTACTGCCCAATGGGGTTTCCTACATCAAAGCTCATCTGAACCACCTGAGTACGAGGTCACTGCAGCTCAAACCATGCCCCCCCCCCCCCCGGAGCACCTCATCACAGCACCAATCCACAGCATGGAGCACTGCTTCCTGTACCATCTCTCAAATGTTATCCGCAGTTGCCATGGTAATACAACGTAACACGGGTATCTAATTACTGCTGGAAATCTATTTTAAATTTTCTGCAAAAGGTCAGAAAGAATTTGAAACAAGAAACCCCACTGGAAAGATTTGGCAGGAAACAGATTTGTTGAGTTATGGAGCAGCGTAAGTGACAGGACGGGCAGGTTTATAGGCAGCACTGTAAAAATGACATCACCAATAAATAATGTCCACATAACTCCGATCTGGAGAGAGGCGTCTCTACGGCCTGCTAGTCGCAAAACACACAGACGCATACGCGCACACACACACACACACACACACACACACAGACGCGCATACGCACACACACACACACACACACACGCACACACACAGACACACAGACACACACACGCACACACACACACACACAGACACAGACACACGCCCATACGTACACGCACACGCACGCGCACACACCCAGAACACTCCTGAACTCAGTCACAGATAAAGTTCCAGTATACTACATAAGCATGCATATGTTATTCTGCTATTGCATTTGCAACTGAAACAGCATACATCTCCCATACTGCAGCAGACAGCATACATCTCCCATACTGCAGCAGAGATGTTCATTATATCACACGTTTCACACGAGGGAGCTGGGACTCCAGCACATCTTCGCCCATTTCTGCCTTTCTTGCCTATTTGGGATGAGAATCCATTAATAGACGCCCTTCAGCAGTCCTACAGAATCTCTTCTGAAGAACTCAGAATCCTCAGAATGCACCGGGCCCCTGTACAGGTGTCCCAGTTTACCCGCGACTGAAATAGCCGGCTTTGCCCTTGGAAAGGGGACCGAGCTTTTTTAAAGCAGGAGTCCGAGCACAGCTGCGAGAGGAGGGTGTTTATTATTTCTTTTTATAGAAATGTCTCTTTTGATATTCCCTAATAAGCGCCCGTGTGCCGCTTCTCCGCAGCGAGGACGGCTATTTGCAGCTCTGAAAGAAGAACAGCCGGGTGGAACAGAGCACCTCTCTGCTCAGCCTGTCTAATGGGAAATATAATAAGAGCTTATATTTTTATATAATGCGCAATTAGGGATTCCATTTACGATATGGGCGAGGGACACAGACCTCTTTTTGTCAAAAAAAAAAGAAGAAGAAAAATCTTTGAGGTTTTCTGATGGAAATAATAATGCACTGATAATAAGGGAATTACAGAAGATGAACCAGGTCATTAGCTCCTGGCTATCTTTGCCTCAGGTAAACCTCAGCAGTTTTGTGTGCCTAAGAAACAAAACAAAACAAACCAAACAAAAGAACTTGTTATCACCAAAAAAAAAACTTACAGGACAGTGGAGGCTACCGTACTCTTAGCGCCTGATTAAGAAAGACATTTTATAGATTACGTTTGAAAAACTGCTCATAGTCGGCAAAAGAAACTTAATATAAAGAAAGTTGGGTGGAGGATTGGGGGAATATCCTTTAGGTCTTAATGTCAATAAATTAAACAAATAAACTAATTACTTTGCTAATTAAATAAATGTCTATTTTATTTTTTATTTTTCAGAGGGGAGGGATGGTGACCTACCTAGTGGGGGGGGGGGGGGGGTACTGGGCAAAACCCATGCATGAGCTGGCATGTTTACTTACGGTAAATATAGCTGGTACTATTAAATCACTCATTCCTGCAGAGTAATACTGAGATTTTCCTAAGCTAACTGGCTAGTTTGCCAGCCAAGTGCTTAACGGAGGAAAAAAGTAGAAAATTCCCTCCCGGCCCCTAACCATCTTACCTTACATATAATATGGATTTTTAAAAACTCAATCTAATAAATCCCAATACAATCCTGTAACAAACTTTTACAAACACCACCAACCCCTCACTCTTTCCACCACAAACAGGAAGTGCGTGCCAGATACAAGCAATCGAGCAAGATCAGCCAGCAATCGAGCAATGGTGGCTGATATCCAGCATGGCTTCTTACCGATGGAGCTGAAGGTACTCTCTAGGCCTGTTCAGGAGATGCAGGAACCTATCCGCAATCTTGTTCTTCCCCACACCCTGAGGAAGCACCAATCAGAAAGAGACTTATGTGCACGTGCACCATAACAGAAATCTACTGAAATCTGTGTGATTACAGCCACATTTGAGGTGTCATATTTAAATCATGGCTTATTCATGTTGTACACGTGGATGTTGTCACCAGTTGCAGGAAGCGTAACCAAGACAACAGGGCAGAATTTTTGGGAAAGCAGTCCCGTGGGAAAGCCATGTTGAATGCTAAATAAAATTGTCTTCTCCTTATTCGCTTTTATGTAAAACCTAAACCCACACATATACACACATAACACATTTCAATAATATGTATGAAGCATTGTATATCAGTGATATGTGTAAAATAATACAAAAGTAAATATGCAAGTACATTATAACCTTTCACAGAAAGCACCACAGCGGCCTGTATGTAGAGCTATAACAGCACAGAGCAGAAGCTCCAGACCAGCGTGTCTCACAGCAGATGGGCCTTTGAGTGCTCCGATCCTGATGTCACATTCCCCACACGCGTCTGAGGTCACTGAAGCCCCCCCCCCCCCCGACATCACTGTCACACACAGGCGCTCAACAGGACAGTGCCGAGACAAAGACACGCCCACGTCCCCTTCCCAGCATCCCGCGGGGCAGAGCGGGGGCGTGCAGACTGATGGGGCGCGGGAGGCTTGGCATACGCTCAGACCCAGCCTTCCCAGAATGCCCTTCAGCGCCATACTCTATTCTGCTGGTCGCCATGGAGCTTGTTTCAGCACTAAAACCACCTGAACACTCCTCAGATACTGCCTGTGTGACTTAATCTGCCTGCGGTCTGCAGTCCGTCTGTCTGTCTGTCTGTCTGTCTGTCTGTCTGTCTGTCTGCCTGCCTGTCTGCCTGTCTGCCTGTCTGTCTGTCTGTCTGCCTGTCTGCCTGTCCGTCCGTCCGTCCGTCCGTCCGCCTGTCTGCCTGCCCGTCCGTCCGTCCGTCCGTCCCGCGCTCACTCACCTGGTTCCCCACCAGCAGCAGATGTTCCCCCAGCAGGAAGTCTTTCAGAATGTCCTCCATCAGCAGCATGTGCTACAGGAGAGAGAGGAGACTCAGTCACTGTACCGCTCTGAGCAGCACTGTGCTACAGGAGAGAGAGGAGACTCAGTCACTGTACCGCTCTGAGCAGCACTGTGCTACAGGAGAGAGAGGAGACTCAGTCACTGTGCCGCTATGAGCAGCACTGTGGTACAGGAGAGAGAGGAGACTCAGTCACTGTACCGCTCTGAGCAGCACTGTGGTACAGGAGAGAGAGGAGACTCAGTCACTGTACCGCTCTGAGCAGCATGTGCTACAGGAGAGAGAGGAGACTCAGTCACTGTACCGCTCTGAGCAGCACTGTGGTACAGGAGAGAGAGGAGACTCAGTCACTGTACCGCTCTGAGCAGCACTGTGGTACAGGAGAGAGAGGAGACTCAGTCACTGTACCGCTCTCAGCAGCACTGTGGTACAGGAGAGAGAGGAGACTCAGTCACTGTACCGCTCTCAGCAGCACTGTGGTACAGGAGAGAGAGGAGACTCAGTCACTGTACCGCTCTCAGCAGCACTGTGGTACAGGAGAGAGAGGAGACTCAGTCACTGTACCGCTCTCAGCAGCATGTGCTACAGGAGAGAGAGGAGACTCAGTCACTGTACCGCTCTCAGCAGCACTGTGCTACAGGAGAGAGGAGACTCAGTCACTGTACCGCTCTCAGCAGCACTGTGCTACAGGAGAGAGGAGACTCAGTCACTGTACCGCTCTCAGCAGCACTGTGGTACAGGAGAGAGAGGAGACTCAGTCACTGTACCGCTCTGAGCAGCACTGTGCTACAGGAGAGAGAGGAGACTCAGTCACTGTACCGCTCTGAGCAGCACTGTGGTACAGGAGAGAGAGGAGACTCAGTCACTGTACCGCTCTGAGCAGCACTGTGGTACAGGAGAGAGAGGAGACTCAGTCACTGTACCGCTCTGAGCAGCACTGTGGTACAGGAGAGAGAGGAGACTCAGTCACTGTACCGCTCTGAGCAGCACTGTGGTACAGGAGAGAGAGGAGACTCAGTCACTGTACCGCTCTGAGCAGCACTGTGCTACAGGAGAGAGAGGAGACTCAGTCACTACCGCTCTGAGCAGCACTGTGGTACAGGAGAGAGAGGAGACTCAGTCACTGTACCGCTCTCAGCAGCACTGTGGTACAGGAGAGAGAGGAGACTCAGTCACTACCGCTCTGAGCAGCACTGTGGTACAGGAGAGAGAGGAGACTCAGTCACTGTACCGCTCTCAGCAGCACTGTGGTACAGGAGAGAGAGGAGACTGTGGTACAGTCCCTAAACACACAGCGCTGTGGTACAGTCCCTAAGTCCCTAAACACACAGTACAGTGTACAGGACTGGTACAGTCCCTAACTGTAATATGACGCTTGTGCTGGATGCCATGGCGACGGACTCCAGGTGTAAGTACCTGAGTGTTCTCATAAAACAGAACGTCTGGGACCTTCATCTTCTCCTCGGGACTGTAGAGGGGAGCCGAGACCTTTCCGATCTTCAGGATCCCATCTTCAACTCGGCCTGCAGGGGGGCAGTGGGGGGGGCAGTAGGGCTGTAAGGGGGCAGTAGGGCTGTAATGGGGGGCAGTAGGGCTGTAAGGGGGGGCAGTAGGGCTGTAATGGGGGGCAGTAGGGCTGTAAGGGGGCAGTAGGGCTGTAATGGGGGGCAGTAGGACTGTAAGGGGGGGCAGTAGGGCTGAAATGGGGGGCGGTAGGGCTGTAAGGGGGGGCAGTAGGGCTGTAATGGGGGGCAGTAGGACTGCAGGGCATTGTGGGATGGAGGCTGGGGGAGACTCACAGCTGAGGTCTCTCTCCTGCAGCTCTGCTGGGTCCACTGTGTCCTGGATGGAGCAGTTCGCCAGGTTCTTCTGCAGAGCAGCCCGGGCCAGACTGGGCAAGAACCTGGAGACAAACACACAGGCCTCAACACTCCTACAGTCAGTCAACACTGCTGCTGCAGTCACTCAACACGTCCCCTGCAGTCACTCAACATTTGGCAGTTATGATTAGGGAGGGTAAAGGTTAGGGGTTAGGAGGCAGGGTGTAGGGGTTAGAGGTTAAGGAGGAGGGGGTTATAGTGTAGGGTGTAGAGGTTAGTGTGTAGGAGTTATGGTGTGGGGGGTAGGAGTTAGAGGTTATCGGGTAAGGGTTAGTGTGTAGGGCTTAGGGGTTAGGATGTAGGGGGTAGGGGTTAGGGGTTAGGTGTAGGGGTTAGGGGTTAGAGGGTAAGGGTTAGTGTGTAGGGCTTAGGGGTTAGGATGTAGGGGATAGGGGTTAGGGGATAGAGTGTAGGGGTTAGAGGGTAAGGGTTAGTGTGTAGGGCTTAGGGGTTAGGTGTAGGGGTTAGGATGTAGGGGGTAGGGGTTAGGGGGGTTAGGGTGCATGGTTAGAGGGGAGGGGATAGAGTGTAGGGGTTAGGATTTAGAGGGTAAAGCCGGGCACCCACCGCACGCGTCGCGTATGCGTCGCGTAAACAGCAGGGCGAAGCAGCACGGCGCGACGCGTAGGGTGTCTCCACTGGTTCCGTTTGTGTCGCGCAAAGGCTTGCTTAAAGCTATATATTCCTAGTAGCTCTCGCAGTCTGCAGTGGGCTTTTACATCGTGTATTTCACGTTTGTTCACGACTGTTGATTATGGGTTAAGTGAATACTTTGGTGAGAGACCTTTTTCAGTTTGTTAATTTGGTAATATTTCGTTAACTCGTAAATAGCCTACGTGAGAAAGTAAACGCTTTCAAGAAGTACCATAAACTTAAATCGCAACGTAGCCTGCATAACAATCAATCTCAAACTGTATTAATTTATTTGCTTGGTTAACAAGCGTGCCAATTTCATGAAGAATATGTAATGATCATAATAATAATAAATAATCCGTAATCAACCATTGGGAATTCCCGTGTTGTCTTGCCATTCACGTCAAAACATTTATAGGATCAGATTTAGTAAAATCAGCTAATCATGAAAAAGTCAGTAACAGTTTTAATCTTGAAGGGATATGAACACCACAACGCCATGAACACCGGAAGCTTTGAAGTACAAGTGCAATAAAGGCTTGCTTACAACTTCATTTATAAAATAGGTGCATTTTCATCGGCAAAACCACTAAATAATCTGATTTTTTTAAAGCTCTGTGGATTATCTGATTTTTATTAACAAGCCCTTTTTGAAAGCACGGCGAACGAAGACATCGGAGAAGTCAAATAGGCTGAGCAATGGTTGGTTAAAAACTATCTTCCAATACTCGAGCTAACAAACCGCTGCTCGGTGCATTCCCTTTTACGTCACTCAATAGCCTACGTCTTTCTGTGGTGTATTTTCAAATTTACCCCACCCCCTCCGCAAAATAAGACAGCGAAGTTTGCCTTTCCCCCAGGTTCCAGTTATTTATTTATTTTTACAAAACGAAAAGGCTTGTATTTTTTTTAGCTGCTTAAAAAATATCTGGGAGGTAACTAGGGACACACCCCCAGTAATATAAGAATGAAATATAAATCAGAGCATGTATACCTAGCATTTTAGAGCATATTTCTGTGTATAAACAGGCCAACGTGACGCGCGACAAGCCGAAAAAATAGAACAGAAGCGAAAAACTACGCTTCAGTTCGCTTGTGTCGCGCGAGCTTCGCAGCCGGTACGCGACGCGTTCGCATCTGGTGGAGACGACGTCGCCCGCTGCCGTTGTAATAACAGTACTTCAACTACGCTTCAGTTACGCGCGTAATACGCGCGTAGTGCGCTCGCGGCCGATACGCGTGCGGTGGGTGCCCGGCTTAAGGGTTAGTGTGTAGGGCTTAGGGGTTAGGTGTAGGAGTTAGGATGTAGGGGGAAGGGGATAGAGTGGAAGGGTTAGGGGGTTAGAGGGGTAGGGTGCACGGTTAGAGGGGAGGGGATAGAGTGTAGGGGTTAGACGGGTTAGGGTGCATGGTTAGAGGGGTAGGGGTTAGGGGGGTTAGGGTGCATGGTTAGAGGGGAGGGGATAGAGTGTAGGGGTTAGGGGTTAGAGGGTAAGGGTTAGTGTGTAGGGCTTAGGGGTTAGGTGTAGGGGTTAGGATGTAGGGGGTAGGGGTTAGGGGATAGAGTGTAGGGGTTAGGGGGGTTAGGGTGCATTGTTAGGATGTAGGGGGTAGGGGTTAGGGGATAGAGTGCAGGGGTTAGGGGAGTTAGGGTGCATGGTTAGAGGGGAGGGGGTGACCTGGAGAGGCAGGCTTTGTGGACGGCGTGAGACACGCTCTCCTCGGGGTACTGAGACAGACGGCGGCAGATTCTCAGCAGCTGCCTGGTGGACAGAGAGGAGGCCAGAGACTGCGCCTGGACAGACAGACGGACAAGAGTATGAGCACTGCAGTACAGACACACTGTCCTCACTGCAGTACAGACACACTGTCCTCACTGCAGTACAGACACACTGTCCTCACTGCAGTACAGACACACACACACTGCAGTACAGACACACTGTCCACACTGCAGTACAGACACACACACTGCAGAACAGACACACTGTCCTCACTGCAGTACAGACACACACACACTGCAGAACAGACACCCTGTCCTCACTGCAGTACAGACACACTGTCCTCACTGCAGTACAGACACACACACACTGCAGTACAGACACACTGTCCACACTGCAGTACAGACACACACACTGCAGAACAGACACACTGTCCTCACTGCAGTACAGACACACACACACTGCAGAACAGACACCCTGTCCTCACTGCAGTACAGACACACACACACTGCAGAACAGACAACCTGTCCTCACTGCAGTACAGATTGAGGTATAGACATGTACACACACACACACAGTTGGGTTGGGTTGGGTTGGGTACCGTTGGGTCGTTGGTGTCTCTCAGTCTGTGGGTTAACTGCAGCAGCTGCTCCACTGCTTCCATCGGAACATTTGGCGTCTGCAACACAAGAATACAGCACCATCACTGCACCATCACTGCACCTACAGCACCATCACTGCACCATCACTGCACCTACAGCACCATCACTGCACCATCACTGCACTTACAGCACCATCACTGCACCATGCACTGCACTGACACAGCACCACATCACATGCCATCCTGCATACTGCACCATCACGCACCATCACTGCACCATCACTGCACTTACAGCACCATCACTGCACCATCACTGCACCATCACTGCACTTACAGCACCATCACTCACTTGCACCTACAGCATCCGCACCATCAACTCAGCACATCAGCACCATCACTGCACCCCCATCACTGCACCTACAGCACATGCCTATCACTACTGCACCATCCACTGCACCTACAGCACCATCACTGCACCATCACTGCACTTACAGCACCATCACTGTGCACCATCACTGACCACCACAGCACCATCACTGCAACCATCACTGCACTTACAGCACCATCACTGCACCATCACTGCACTACAGCACATCACGCACCATCACTGCACTTACAGCACATCCGACTCCGCACTTACAGCACCATCACTGCACCTCACTGCACTACAGCACCATCACGCCACCATCACTGCACTTACGCACCACACACATCACTGCACCATCACTGCGACTACAGCACCATCACTCTGCACCATCACTGCACGTTACACAGCACCATCACTGCACCATCCACTGCACTTACAGCACCACTGCACCTAAGCACCATCACTGACACCTGCCTACAGCACCATCACTGCACCATCACTGCACTTACAGCACCACACTGCACCATCACTGCACTACAGCACCACATGCACCATCACTGCACGCACACACCATACTGCACATCACTGCACTTACAGCACCATCACATGCACCATCACTGCACTTACACACCATCACGCCACCACTGCACTACAGCACCATACAGCACCATCACTGCACTCATGCACTTACAGCACCATCACTGCACCATCACTGCACTTACAGCACCATCACTGCACCATCACTGCACTTACAGCACCATCACTGCACCATCACTGCACTTACAGCACCATCACTGCACCATCACTGCACCTACAGCACCATCACTGCACCATCACTGCACTTACAGCACCATCACTGCACCATCACTGCACTTACAGCACCATCACTGCACCATCACTGCACTTACAGCACCATCACTGCACCTATAACACCATCACTGCACTTACAGCACCATCACTGCACCTACAGCACCATCACTGCACCATCACTGCACCTACAGCACCATCACTGCACCTACAGCACCATCACTGCACCATCACTACACTTACAGGCGGGCGGGTAGGTGACTCACCGTGGTGCGGATGATGGCGGGTAGGTGACTCACCGCGGTGCGGATGATGGCGGGTAGGTGACTCACCGTGGTGCGGATGATGGCGGGTAAGTGACTCACCGTGGTGCGGATGATGGCGGGTAGGTGACTCACCGTGGTGCGGATGATGGCGGGTAGGTGACTCACCGCGGTGCGGATGATGGCGGGTAGGTGACTCACCGTGGTGCGGATGATGGCGGGTAGGTGACTCACCGTGGTGCGGATGATGGCGGTCTCCTCGGCGCGGCTCAGCGGCCGGACGGTGTGGAACAGGAACATGGTGAGCAGCTCGGGGCCGAGCCACTGCTGCGCCCCGCCCCCCACCACCGGGGGCTCCGCCAGCGCCACCATGCGGAAGGACGGGTGCACCGGGAAGATGGACCTGCCCCAAACGAGAGGAGCGCCGTCACCAAAGCAGGCCGTTACACACGGCCCACGCACGGACAGGTCACTGCGTACCGCACGGCATTATGGGCAGTCAGCAGATGCTCTTATCCAGAGAGACTGACACAGCTTTGGCTGTTTACACAGTTTACACAGCAGGGTATGTACTGAAGGGGTTCAGGTTCAGTACCTGCTCAGGGGCACAACAGCAGTGTCCCACCTGGGATTCACACCTTCACCCTATAGGGTCACGAGCCGTGGCCCCTGACCTTTAACCTCCCTGCTGCCGAATGAGAGAGCAGCCATCACCCACAGTCAGGAGAGAACGGGGGGAAAGATCTCACTCTTTCAGACGGCTCACAGATCAGGAAACGGAGTGTGGCACAGATCAGTAAGCACGGCAGAGTTCAGCCACGGCAGCTTTTCACACGGCTCTCAAAATCACTGCCATCGCAAAGAGTCTGATCGCTAGCGACTGTAAAACCGAACGATAAGAAAAGGCATGTAGAAAAACGTCTGAATCACATCGCCCTGTCAGACAGAGCGGCTAGCACGGGAGTGGACAGCCGCGACTGTCGCCACGGTGACGAGCGGCCGTGGGCGGAGCCTGCGTGTAATTCCCCCGGACAGCTCGTTCCCACGGAGACCCCCGCGTGACACGCGGCCAGACGCCTGCGGGGGGGGGGGAGGATGCCCTCAGAGACACCCCCCCCCCCGAGCCGCACGCCGTCGCCGGCATATCTGGGCTCTCTTGTTGCCTAGTAACCCTGCCAGACCACCCTAAAAATCCATTTACCACAGCTCCTTCATGGCTCCCATGTTCGTCCCCAGCAGAGAGGCTCCCTGATCTGGCCCAGATCCTCTGCAGTTTAACGCTCATATAAGAGCAGCCGCTGGGGGCTCCACAGCGTGTGAGAAACCCTGCAAGGCCTCCGGAGTGGCTGCTGCTAATTCTGTCTTTCATGTTGCAGAATGACCCCCCCCCCCACCCCCAGGATGTGTGTTAATTTTGGCACACACACACCATCAGTCCACATCCCTGGAAACCCATCACCCCAAATTCAAATCCCAACTGCTTTGAGGGGGATACAGTCTCTGAAGCAGGATCAGGTTTTATGAAAATCACTGAAACAGAGAAACATCAAATATGACTGACGAGGTCAGATGTGTGGAGCTGCCATACTTCTCTATCTTTGGCCTCTCTGCCCCCCCCCCCAGCTGGCAGACTGCTGCTGTCTTTTATTTTCTAAGCAACAAAAAAAAAGATCAGAAAAATATCCAAGAAAAGCACCCCTGTCAAAACGCCGCCATTTTAAAAAACTTTGGACTCGAGTTGAAGTTGAGTCCTTCGGTTCTCAAAAACTTGAGAAAATTTCCACAGATATCCAAAGGGCGTGGGAATGCTCTCCACAGCCAGCGATGTGTGACTCAGCAAACAACCCCCCCCCCCCCACGACCCCCCATGCAGAGACCGCTGGCGAGCTGATGGGCAGGGGGGGCGGCCCCGCCCAGCCCCCCCATGCAGACGGGCCGGAGGGCAGCTGAGGCCTGTCGGCGAGCGAGCAGCGCTCAGCAGCGCTGGCAGAGCCGCAGGAGCGGCGCCTGAAGCAGGGGAAGGGAAGTGGGCTTATTTTATCCTCAGACTCCCCGCCACACACTTCCTTCCTGCCGCTGGAGGAGGTGGGGGGGGGTGGGGGTGGGGGGGGTGCAGACACCCTGTGTTTCCCGCTCTTTTCCCCTCCGCCCCTTTCCTCTCCCTGACTTAAGGAACTCGCGCCTATTTTGGGCGCCGGGCCCAACCCGTCTGTCTCCGGGCGAACGGCGGTCGTATGGAGCGTAGGCGTTTACCGCGAACTCCGCGGCCAGCGAGCCCGTCACACTGGAGCACAGGAGCGACCCCGTCAGGCTGGGGCACAGGAGCGACCCATCAGGCTGGGGCACAGGAGCGACCCCGTCAGGCTGGGGCACAGGAGCGACCCCGTCAGGCTGGGGCACAGGAGTGACAGGATCGGGACGAAGGGGGCGGAACCGCGATCGCCGGGGGGGGGGCGTTATTCATAGGCCTGAGGTCATCTGCTGTTTACCGGTCAGAAAGCTGGCGGTCTCTCCGCGGTGGAGAAAAAGATCCTTTTCTGACAGCGAGATGGCTCACAGTACAGCACAGGAAGTGCCACACGTGGTCTGTTACATGCGCAGCCACACACTAAGAACACTCACCGGTCGCTGTCCCACAAACACACGCACCTGCGAACTGTGATTGCAGGTACCATGAAAATAAAATCATTTTGAACTCACCCAGATCATGGCCTTAACATCTAGGCGATGAGGAAGATTAAATGAACAGAAAAAATTACGTATATCCTGAACAAACTTTAAACCGTCAGGCGCTCTCCACAAAATGTGAGTGTTATTGACATGGAAACTGTCGTACACTCCAGATTTCACAGCTAGACCCCACTCCAGAACAAACCTCACAGATCTGGGCACACAAAGTCTGGCATGAAGGAAAGGTAAGGTAAGGCTGTCCTTTATACAGCACATCATGAATGGCTGCTCTCTGTTAAACTGATGAAAGACTTTGTTGGGAGATCGATAAATGAATCTTTGAAACGACTGCCCAAGTGAAAGTGTTGGTTTTGATTAACAGGCACACTGTGTCCCTCTCTGGCTCGTTCAACAGCTCCGCCCCCACCCAAACACACCGGTCATCACCCTGTCCCCAGTTAGGTCTGAGTGCAGTGGGGGGGGGGCTGGGATCCCCAAATCAGCAGGAGGAAATACAGGTGATAATGCAGCTGGAACACACTCTCACACTCACTCACTCTCACACACACACACGCTGTTCCAGCGCTCCACCACCCCACGCTGGTACCAATTCCAAACCTCTCACCTGTGGAACCGACCCGTTCACTCAGTCAGAGCCTGCGACCCCCCCCCCCCCTTCCTCCACCAGAACACAGTGCTTCTTCCACTCTTCCACTCCACACCTGTGACTCCACCTGTGCAGAGGCCAGAGGGGCAGCACAGTGGCTCAGGAGCTGGTGCTCATGCTGCTGCTGTACCTGAGGCTACGGTGCTTAACCTGAACCGCTGCAGTCAATGTAGGGGTGTGGGGGGCGTGTAGGGGGGTGTCGGGGGGGTGTAGGGGGGTGTGGGGGGGGTGCGGGTGGCGCGGGGGGGCTCATACCTCTCCTGCAGCTCCTGATCAGTCAGCTGCAGCTCCTCTTTCAGGGCCTGGTATCGGTCTGACCTCAGCAGCCGGGTCCCGTCATAGAGAGACAGCTCCCTGTCATGGATCAACCTGAGAGAGAGGAGCCACGAGGCCCTTTCCATGAGCAAACAGCAACGACTGGCTTACGACTGCCATACGACTGGCTTACGAGTGCCATACAACTGGCTTACAACTGCCATATGACTGGCTTACGACTGCCATACGACCACCTTATGACTGGCTTACGACTGCTGTACGACAGCCATACGACTACCTTACAACTGCCTTACCTTAGAATTTATCTGCATGTCAGCCATGAGCAAACACCAACGACGGCCTTAGCATCACTGCATATTAATGTTTTGTTGTGTTTTTTGCAGTCTGATACTTTGCTGGAATCTCTTAACATCCTATGAGCCACTGGCAGGAGAGCAGGACTCATTGATTGGCTGGACTGACTGTGGGTAATCGGGGCTCAGTGATTGGCTGGACAGTAGGACTGACTGTGGGTAATCAGGGCTCATTGATTGGCAGTAAAGTTTGAGTGACAGCGGGCGGTCCTCTCTGACCTGGACAGCACGGCCAGGGTGCCCAGGTTGACCCGGTGGATTCCGTCCAGCAGGACCAGCCTGCCGTCCCGAGCGGCGCTGACCAGGGGGGAGGCCCTCCAGGCCGTGTCCCCGTTTGGGAGGGTGTACCTCTGCTGCAGCAGGTCCCGTGCCGTCATGTCCTGCCAGAGAGAAGCAGCGCGGTGACGATAGGGGAGGGGCCGGGGGCAGGGCACTGCGGTCAGGGAGGAAGGCTTGCGGGTTCGATTCCCAGCTGGGGCACTGCCACGGCTGTTGTGCTTGAGTGAGGAGCTTAACCTGAATCAACTCAGTAAAATATGCAGCTGTGTAAATGGACTGCATGCAAACAGGAATATACGTTAAAGTTAGACCATCTGCCAAATGCTAAATCTTACATGAAATGTACAAGAGTATCTTACTGTAAGTGCTAAATACAGTGTAATGATCACATGTATGATTGCATGAAATAAACCACTGTGTGTTGCATGTAAATGTACATGTATGAGTGCATTTGCTAAATGCTGAATGTAAAGAGAAGATCGTATGAAATGGACACGGCAGGGAAGGAGTGGGCGCTGGATGCTCATCGTGTCAAAAACAAGGCAACACAGACGACCCTGAGGAACAGGACATGCACTTAAACAGGAAGAATTCAGGGAAGCTCAACTCTCACCGACATGGACCATCACCAATCATAACAAATCACAAGCTTCTTTTAAGACTGTTTTCCAGGCGTAGGGATTTTACGGATGATGCACACCATTTAGTTTCAGTCAGTCACTGTTATTTATTTATCTCGAGTGGTAGTTTTTCAGAATCTGAATTTGCCTAAACCTTGCTTGCACCCTTTACACCCAGGCACTGAGTCACCACATTTAACGAACTGCTTCAGTTCAGCCAGATGACCTTTCCACCCCAGTCAGAACATCAGCGGCCAGAAGGAAGCAGGAACACAGCTCTTACTGCTGTCCTCTACATCCAGGCAGAAGCAAGACGGGCTTAAAAATATCAGGAAAAGTTATAGGATTATATAGAGTTATATAGCTATATAGATTCACTTACAGGATTTTATTTTAGTGTGTAATGTTTTATTTTATAACACACAGAGACTTTTTATTTCTTTAGTTATTTTGGGAACACGTTAGAAAACAAAAAAAAAATGTGCAGATGTGATAAACTCTGGGCCCGTAGAATGAGTGTTCCTCAGTCCTCAGAATACAGAGACCCCACTCCCCACCCCCCCCAGCTCCCCTGCCCCCCCGTGTAAGACGCTTCCTCTTCCTGTCCCTAAATCAACAGCGGCCTGTAAGTTCCAGGCATTCCAGCGGGCACGCGCTCCCCAGGTTTAAGACTCTAACTGCCGCCCAAATTTACGCTTCCCTGTCAGCAGCGCGTAGCGGTCCGTTTAAAGTGCTCCAGAACGAGGGCGGGCTCCGACGAGGAGCAGAAGTGCCCACGGACGCACGCACGCCCCGCGCCCGACACGCCTGACCCCGTGACCCCGCGACCCTGCGACCCCGCCGGCTCACACCTCATCAGGCGAAACGACTCCGCCACCCGGGAAGGCGCGTTCCAGAAAAAGGGATTTCATCTCTTCACTTCCTGAGTCTCCCCTTCCCTCCACACTGCAGTGGTCTGTGATTACACCTGGGGGATCCATTCAGTGTCAGGACTGTATAACCAGAGCGCATATTTTTAGCCACATCTGAGAGCCAATTTATTATGTCCTACTTTAAAATGTGCTCAGAACATGTGATTAAAGGGAAATGCAGCAGACAAGCCAACAAGAGCCGGGTGACATTTGCACTTCATCCCTTTACTGATCCTGACCTCACAGGAAACCCGCTTCAGGCCCCTTTTATTACAACTGCATGTGCGCCCCCGCAAACGTACTCCTGAAATATAATATATTACAGGCAAAACAGCCAACAGAGCCAGAGGTACAGAAGACAACCGTCGGCATTCTTATAACACATGTTCCCAAATTTACTGAAAGCAAAAGAGAGAGTCTTCCTAAAGCCACAAGGAAAAGCTTGGGTGAAAAAAACAGAACGTGCAAACACGTAAGAAAGAGCTCAGATGAAAGGACTTCTATTTAAGGATGTTTTCTGCTCTGAAGAGATTCCTTCCTGCTTTGAGCAACGTTCAGGGCAGTCCGGCTCAGAGTGACGAACACTGAGCACCGTCAGATCTCCACCCCCTTTCCCCTGCTTTTTTATTGGTGGAGATCAGGGTGATTGTCTACAATGACCTCACAGTACACAACCTCCCTGGTCACAAGGCTGTAGCGCAGACCAATCGCATCACAGGAAAAAATGTGTACAACTGCTGCAGCGGCAGTACAGAAATGCCTGAGAAAAGTTCAGCTGAACTTTAGCACAGAAGAATCCCTCTGTGATTCCTTCCTGCCCGAACCAACAGAAACAGAGCATGCTCCTTTGCAAATAACACTGTTGGTATTGTAGGAGTTACACAGACTGCTTCTCACAGCAGAGAACAATAAATAAATAATGTGGACTGCAGAAGCCATTTTATCTTGTCACGCGTGTGCTGATATACGCGTGTGTCATAAATTCATTTGTTTTGTAGAATATCTTGGGGGTTTTTTTTTTTGCTGTTAAAGGGAGATGCGCAGGGTTGGTCAGTACCTGATACAGCATTATGGGCTCGGTGATATACCCCAGCATCTCCGCAAATTCTCTGGCGATCACAGACTTGCCACAACCCTGAAAAGACGATAAGAACAAGGTTCAGTGTCAGGTCACATGATACCACAGAAAACAGCAGGGCTTCAATACGAAGATCAGTTTCCTGCATTGGTAACCATGGTAACATGCAATTTCTTGACAAAATCAATTATAATTAGCATTAGTGCCACGATGAACAGTAGTCGTAAATGTCATCTTGTAAATAGTTAATTAGTCTTTTAAATCGATTTCACAGCAGACTTATGGTGCACTGAGTGCACGTTCGATGCAAAAGACATCGAGTGTACCTTGGGCCCATCAAACACAGGTCTTTGACCAGGTGGGACTGAGTGTACCTTTGGGCCAATCAAACACAGGTCTTTGAGCAGGTGGGACTGTGAGTACCTTTGGGCCAATCAAACACAGGTCTTTGAGCAGGTGGGACTGTGAGTACCTTTGGGCCAATCAAACACAGGTCTTTGAGCAGGTGGGACTGTAAGTACCTTTGGGCCAATCAAACACAGGTCTTTGACCAGGTGGGACTGCATCATCTCGGCCAGCAGGCGGGTGTGGGTGGGGGTGCTGACGAACCCAGGGCTGCTGCCGGGGGGGCGGGGGGGTCGAGTTCCAGCGGGGACCTGCGGGGTGGGTGAGGGGGGAGGGGAATGACTTGTTTAGAGGAGCAAATAGGGGTTTCACTACATCCACCAAAACATCTTTTCACTTCTACTCAAACCCAGGCCTATGAACGAACCAACAGTTCAGGAATCTAATGCTATTTCACCATTCCGGAGTTCAGGGAAAAACCAAATTCATACTGCAGTTCATATTAATGCCTTAGTTCCAGGCCAAAATCAACTGAGGAAAAAAAGGCCTAATCTTCAAAGACAGTTCTTCTCCCTGATAGCCAAGCTCCTGAGCAGACATGAAGGGGGTGCGGGCGAAACGGAGAACGCCTCCTCGCTGAGCTCATTCCAGCCTGTGCCCGCAGGCCCCGCGTGCCCCCTCACGGAACGTTCCGGCTACGCTGACCCAACACGGCCCTAACGTGGCCCTAACACGCAGCCCTAACACAGCCCTAACACGGCCCTAACACAGCCCTAACACAGCCCTAACACGGCCCTAACACAGCCCTAACACAGCCCTAACGCAGCCCTAACACGGCCCTAACACGCCCTAACACGCGCCCTAACACAGCCCTAACACAGCCCTAACATGCAGCCCTAACACGGCCCTAACACGCAGCCCTAACACAGCCCTAACATGCAGCCCTAACACGGCCCCAACACGGCCCCAACACGGCCCCAACACGGCCCCAACACGCAGCCCTAACACAGCCCTAATGCACAGCCCTAACACAGCCCTAACACGCAGCCCTAACACAGCCCTAACATGCAGCCCTAACACGGCCCCAACACGGCCCCAACACGGCCCCAACACGCAGCCCTAACACGGCCCTAACACAGCCCTAACACAGCCCTAACACAGCCCTAACACGGCCCTAACACAGCCCTAATGTGCAGCCCTAACACGCAGCCCTAACACAGCCCTAACACAGCCCTAATGTGCAGCCCTAACACGCAGCCCTAACACAGCCCTAACACAGCCCTAATGTGCAGCCCTAACACGCAGCCCTAACACGCAGCCCTAACACGCAGCCCTAACACAGCCCTAACACAGCCCTAATACGCAGCCCTAACACACAGCCCTAACACACAGCCCTAACACAGCCCTAACACAGCCCTACACGCAGCCCTAACACACAGCCCTAACACACAGCCCTAACACAGCCCTAACACAGCCCTAACACACAGCCCTAAGACAGCCCTAACACAGCCCTAATACGCAGCCCTAATACGCAGCCCTAACACGCAGCCCTGGCGCTGTGACCATGTGACCCGCAGCACTGGCGACCGCGCCGTCCAGCCCCACCTCGAAGGCGACGTCCTGGTCATCGACGCGCACGGTGACTGCGGCCCGGTCCGGCTGGTCTCCGGGGGCGGGTTCCACCTTAGAGACCGCGACAGCGGCCGGCTGCCGCCCAGAATCCAGGAGCTCGAACCGCTGAAAAGGAAGAGCCAGCACAGAGCAGTCACCTTCCAGCAGACCACCCTGCCCCTGTGCTGCACATTCAACTGCAGCCAGTAAAGCTCGCCAGGGCCAAACAACACAGTGAGGCCAGCCTGAGACTGGTTGAGAAACAGGCCAATGCTGTCCAGTCTGTCTTTGATTGGTTGAGAATCTGACCCCGTTTGTAAACCATCTGTGATTGGCTGACCTTCAGCGTGTTCTCCACAGCCGTACGGCCCTCCTTGCCCAGCATGGCCTCATAGGGGTACACGGTCTGGACCAGCTCCTGGGACGATCTCATGGGGAACAGGTCCTGCGGGACAGCCGAAAACAGAACCACTGTCAACTCCAGGAGGAAGAACACTTCTCTAAATCAACAAACTCAAATGATCATTCAACCAGCTCTGCATTCACACTGAGGTTACACTAAACACATAGTTCTTATCTGCTGGGTCCATTACAACATCATTCATGAAGGGTTCATGCTGAACATCTGTAGCTAGCAAAGCAACACAGAAGGCACTAGAACCCGTTATCAACCAGAACCTCCTCCTTGCATAAGAACATCACTACAGACACATCACTAATCCCCCTCACACACTAACCAGAACGCTGAGAACATCACTACTGACACATCACTAATCCCCCCTCACACACTCACCAGAACCCTGAGAACATCACTACTGACACATCACTAATCCCCCTCACTCACTAACCAGAACGCTGAGAACATCACTACTGACACATCACTAATCCCCCTCACTCACTCACCAGAACCCTGAGAACATCACTACAGACACATCACTAATCCCCCTCACTCACTCACCAGAACCCTGAGAACATCACTACAGACACATCACTAATCCCCCTGACTCACTCACCAGAACCCTGAAAACATCACTACAGACACATCACTAATCCCCCCTCACTCACTCACCAGAACCCTCAGGGCTGCCGGCAGATTGTCCAGGGGAAAATCCGGCATCCCCAGGCTGGAGGACTCCTGGGAGCAGAGGGTGGTCCCAAAGGACAGGAGCTGAGACACCCTGAGTGCAGAACAGCAGAGAGATTAACCTGGGTATAGGGTTGGGGGGGGTCAGGTGAACTACCCGAAAAACAGAGGGTTTGTTGCTTTTGTTACAGAGAGGACGTTGTGTTGGCACAGAATGATGCAGAACCAATGAAAAGACATGATCGAGATTGTGAAGGTGTAATTTTGTGACAAATCTCATCAGAGATTCAATTTCGCCCCTGCGGGAAAAGGTCTGATGAGCGGAATCATTGAAAGTGTTTAGTGGTGATGGGAATGTTCCGGGGCCGTTGCCCTCGGTTACTGGCACACGGCAGAACCGGTCTTACCTCTGAGGCTCCACGTTCGGCCCAATGCTGTACAGAACCTCCAGCTGATCCTGGAGAACAGGGGAGAGACACAGGGGGGTCATGCAGCAGAGATCACAGGGCTGTCTGAACCAGCAGGACGGGGGGGCAGGACAGGGGGGCATGGGGGGGGGCTCACAGGGCTGTCTGAGCCAGCAGGACGGGGGGCTGAGGGGGGGCTCACCTTAAAAGGTAGGTAGTGCACGTCCCTGGCCTGGAATCGGGAGCGCAGAGGGGGGTCCAGGGGGTTCCCCGTGTATCGGGGGACCGGCAGCCCCAGAGCAATGACCCGGAAGTCCTCGCTCACCCGCACGATCTTCCACGCATCCAGCTCCTCTTTAGTGTGCTCCTGCAGAACCACTATAACTTACCCCCCGTACACAAACAGAACCGCTTTAGCGTGCTCCTGCACCCCATGCACAAACAGAACCACTGCACACAGAACACAGGACTCACCAGCCGGACACAGACCCGCTATAATTTAAACTTCCAAAATACCATTGAACTGTGATACTTGGCCAGGTATTGAAATGCATGTAAAATTTCTAGCAAATGCTAGCAGACCTAATCCAGGCTTGGATTAGGCTCAACAGATAGATCAGTCGTATGAAGCCTGTTTCTACATCACGTTCGCATGTCATTGGAGGTTCCAGAGGTAAAGCTCCAGTGGGAGGAGCCTCCAGGCATGTCACTCACAGGTCAGCTGACGCAGGTGGGTGTGGCTCACCTCCAGCAGCTTGTCGTAGCGCTGGGCGGACGTGAGGAACCGCCCGTCCTCCAGCTGCATCTCTCGGTTCTCCAGCAGGTTGTTCAGAACCGGCAGGACGTTCCGCTCGGCCTTCTCCAGCCCCTCCAGAACCAGGATCCGGCCCTGCGTGGCGGCCCGAACGGCGCACTGCGGGAAAGGGGCGGGGCGGAACTCACCATCAGCACCTCAGCCGAGCGCTCGCTGTCTCTGAACCATTTTACTCGACGCTCACAGTGACCGCCATTACATCACCGCTTCTGACGCCCCTATCACTGAAGGCCTCACTGCTGGACTCCCTCTCACTGCCCCCGCTAAATTTAAAAGGGTCCGACAGAAACTGCAACTCCTGACGACCAACAACATTTCCTGTGAAATATACCGACTGACCCTGACAGATTTAAACACAGTCTAATGGATGTGGAACTTTTCTCCTCCAAGCTTGTCTACGTTCATCGTGATTGTCGAGCAGTATAATTTATGTCAGCTTCACTGGCTAGCCTCCGAGAAAAAACATTTAGCAACAAGATCCCGGCTTGCAGCAGTTCTAAAGCCTTTTCAAAATATCCTGTCCACAGCCTGAAATGTTTCATTTCCATTTTAGATGAATCTATTCCTTCCTTGGAACAAGTACAGTATTCTTATTCAGTCTACTGTTACAAAGACACAACCGTGCAAACATACTGAAATCAAAGAGTGCTGACGTCAAAGAGAGGAAATTCTACACAGTCAGACGACCACAGAGCATCTTGCCATGTAATTACGCCTGATTCTGAGGGAAAAGGTCCCATAAAACTATGCCCAGATGCTCTAAAATTAACTGTAGATGTGTTCTCACAGTAGACACTATAATCACGTCATTGCTTCTATGCCAGGTTCACTGCAGCAGCCAGGCTGGGGAAAGCCACACTCCAGCACCGGTGAGACTCCAACAACCGGTGCATCTAGCACGACGTACACAGCCCTGACCCAATTCTGACCCCTCACTTCAGTTAACCCAGTAAGGTGTAAGATTACAAATGTGAGATCAGAATGTTGATAACTGAACATTCTAATGTAACAACCACTGCCGGTGACTGAAAGCAGTGGAGTTCCAGAACACTGACTTAGAATGAGGAAAAAACATTCTGAAAAACCTGCTCTTCAAAGGGCCAAAAAAACAGAAAACATCAGGTCTGCTCCTGAACTGAAAGCTCCTCATTTTTTCAGATCAGGGCGGAATATTGTGGGAGTAAACAGACAAAGTCGAACTCTTATTAATGCATCAGTTTTAATCTCTGAACCCACACAATGTCAGAGCTGTTCAAGGGTCTGTGTACTTTTGCAGACTACTCTACACCATATAATACACAACGTTTCATTTGTAGAAGGGTTACTTTGTTTTTATGGCTCACTGTCCTGTAGAAGTTAACGTGGTTAGATTTCGTTTGTGAAATAAGTGAAACTCTTGGAACAGTACTGAAATGACAAACCCAGCTAAATGCATATGAAAATCCTCCACTCTGCTCTGAGCAGGGCGCTTCAGGAGAAAGCAGACCTCTCTCCAGCTTGCTCTTACGGGTGACACACATAGCTGGGAATCAATGTAGGACTCGGATCGGGAACACGTCCCTCTGGAGAAGACTGCCGAGAGACAGGCTCCTCCCACTTCCACTTCCACCAATAGGAGGGCCCATCCCCTGCCAGGCTGCTCCCATTGGCAGCTTCAGGAGACCCACACGACCCTTGAAAGTAGCACACTCTGAACCCCGGGAGAGATTCAGAAGTTCCTGGCATCAGAAAGAACCGTGGCTTCATCCCCATGCTCCATTTTCATTTTATTTATCCACTCATTTATTTATTAAATTCTCTCCTCACTGTTAACCTTACCGCTCAATCTAGGCCCTTTTACCAGTTTTTGCTCAAGTGGCATTAATCTGGATTTTTAACTAAAAACCCACAATGCAATGCCAAACTGAAAGGACAAACACTGCTTCACCTGCTCTGTTCCTCTCAAACAACATCCCTCATTCCCTCCATCCCTTCTTCCCTCCATTCCTCCATCCCCCCCATTCTACTGCTGCGAGTAACCTGTTTACATGCTTTCCATTGTTGTGTTATTAATAACTGGAAAACCCAGCCTGAACCAGCATGATATTTGGCATCAGGAAAACATGGCAAGCTCTGCCAACTCCAAGTGAGATTCTCTGTGCAATGAAAACATCAATTAAAAAGGCAAAGACATAAAATCCACGGGTGGGAGTGGGGCAGGTGGCAGGGGCAATTAATTAAACTCTGGTTAGTCATAGCTGAGCAGAGGAGACCCAAATACCATTCCTTGCATTAATAACACAATCTATAATAAGAGCAACAGTCGGCAACAGAGTGGTTTCCATGGATACAATGACCACCTGGGCATTCTTTTTTTTATATTTATAAAAGCAGCTTTGCTATTATTGGTCGGATTAAAATACATATGGAAGAAAAAACTAATTTAAATTTGGGATCTCCTAAATTTGGGGGGCAAAGCGCTATCTATGCGATGGAGGCTGTTTTGATCTCTGGAACTACAACTCAGAAAGAACTACATTTCCCTGAACGACAAATGCACCCAGCTAAAACAGATGTTCATTTGTGCTTATAAGCTGCAGCAAGCAACAGATAGGTATAAGTCCTGAGAAAGGGTGAGACTCCTTACACACAATACGTTTTTTTAATTGAATAATGTATGCACACTAATAACTTTTCTGTAGATGTACCAGAGTTAGCCAGGAAGGCTAATCCTCATCTTTAGTCCCCGGTTTGCATGTCTTTGGACTGTGGGAGTGCGCTGCGCTGACCACTGCGCAACACCCATATTATGTGCATCTGGGCCAATTATTTATAATTGGGCCAAAGTATTTATAGCATGTAAACAATTAGGCGACTGTCAGATCCTGTTCATCAGTCAGCAAATTATAAGCCCATCGTCTTGGTGATCTAGTTTATCCATGTAGGGCAAGAGTGACCCGTTTGAGCTTTACTGTCCCTTGTGAATCACACCAAAGAAACTATAACTCAAGTCTGGCTACCGGGGTTGATAACTGTTTGGGATCAAACCAAAGCTGGCCATTTTTACCTTTCTCTAAGGAATTTGAGCACTTATTTCAGGTGAGAGAGAGTACGCTCTTATTCCAGGTGAGAGAGTATGCTGTTATGTCAGGTGAGAGAGTATGCTGTTATTCCAGGTGAGAGAGTGCACTGTTATGTCAGGTGAGAGTAGTGATGTCATGGAGTACGTTATTCAGGTGAGAGAGTATGCTGTTATTCCAGGTGAGAGAGTGCTTTATTCAGGAAATACGCTGTTATTGCAGGAGAGTACGCTCTTATTCCAGGTGAGAGAGTATGCTGTTATGTCAGGTGAGAGAGTACGCTCTTATTCCAGGTGAGAGAGTATGCTGTTATGTCAGGTGAGAGAGTATGCTGTTATTCCAGGTGAGAGAGTACGCTCTTATTCCAGGTGAGAGAGTACGCTCTTATTGCAGGAGAGAGTATGCTGTTATTCCAGGTGAGAGAGTGCACTGTTATGTCAGGTGAGAGAGTACGCTGTTATGTCAGGTGAGTGCACGCGGCGGCCGCCATGTTTGCGGGGGGGGCCTTGCCTGGTCGATGTAGTAGGCGGTCCCGGCCCGGATCTCCCGCCGCTGCTTCAGGTCCGTTTCCGTGGTGTCGCGCGACAGCGCCACGTACTCCACCTCCCGCTTCGTCAGCTCCTGCACCCGCAAGACCAGCCTCAGCACGTTACCGTCACAACCAGTCCCCTCAGCCCCCAGCCTCCCACCCCACGTTACCGTCACAACCAGTCCCCTCAGCCCCCAGCCCCCCACCCCACGTTACCGTCACAACCAGTCCCCTCACCCCCGACCCCACGTTACCGTCACAACCAGTCCCCCCCCACCCCACCCCCGTTACCAGTCACAACCAGTTCCCCCACCCCGACCACCCACGTACCGTCACAACCAGTCCCTCAGCCCCCAGCCTCCCACCCCACGTTACAACTCGCTCACCCCAGCCCCCACCCCACGTTTACCCATCACCCAGCCCACCCACACGCCACCCCAGCCCCACCAGCCTCACCCCCCCCACCCCACGTTACTATCACAACCACTCCCCCACCCCACGTTACCAGTCACAACCGTTCCCCCACCCCACGTTACCGTCATAACCATTCCCCCACCCCACGTTACCATCACAACCAGTCCCCTCACCCCCGACCCCCCACCCTGCCACCCCCGACCCCCCACCCATGATTCCGGAGGCGGGTCAGGACTGCTTTACCAGGTACTGCATGGCGATGGAGCGGCGGAGGGGGCCGGGGGGGCCGATGAGGAAGACATCCTGCCCCAGCAGGTCCTTCTGCATGATCCAGCGCAGGTGCTGGGCCACCGTCTGCGGCATGGAGCCCGTCACTGCCAGAGAAACAGCACCCCATCACCCCATCAGCCCAACAGCCCAACGCCCATCACCCCATCAGCCCATCAGCCCAACAGCCCAACGCCCAAACACCCATCACCCCATCAGCCCAGCACCCCAGCACCCCATCAGCCCAGCCCCATGCAGGACATGCAACAACACCTCATCAACCCAGCACCCAATCAGCCCAACACCCCAACACCCATCAGCCCAACATCCATCAGCCCAGCACCCCATCAGTCCATCAGCCCAACACCCCATCAGCCCAACAACCCAACACCCCATCAGCCCAGCCCCATGCAGGACATGCAACAACACCTTATCAACCCAGCACCCAATCAGCCCAACACCCCAACACCCATCAGCCCAACAACACATCAGCCCAACATCCATCAGCCCAGCACCCCATCAGCCCAACAACCCATTGGCCCAGCCCCATGCAGGACACACCACAGAATCACAAGGGATTGATCCATACTGTGCAACACACTTTACTCAAGATTCACAGGGGATTGATTGATCTATACTGTACAGCATACATTGCTAAAGATTCACAGGGGATTGATCCTTACTGTACAGCACACTTTACTCAAGATTCACAGGGGATTGATTGATCCTTACTGTACAGCACACATTGTTAAAGATTCACAGGGGATTGATCCTTACTGTACAGCACACATTACTAAAGATTCACAGGGGATTGATTGATCCTTACTGTACAGCACACTTTACTCAAGATCCACAGGGGATTGATCCTTACTGTACAGCACACTTTACTCAAGATTCACAGGGGACTGATCCTTACTGTACAGCACACTTTACTCAAGATTCACAGGGGATTGATCCTTACTGTACAGCACACATTACTAAAGATCCACAGGGGATTGATCCTTACTGTACAGACAGTCGATTGATCCTTACTGTACAGCACACATTACTAAAGATTCACAGGGGATTGATCCTGTGAACCCGAAAGCGTTGTGTCTCTAACAGGGTCGGCGGACTCACTGTGCTTTATGGGCACGAGCTCCGGGTTCCGAGGGGCTTTCAGCCGGAATGAGAGTTCCCCTATTTTTACAGTGTCGCCTGCAGGAGAGAAGAAAACACACTGTTTACTACAGAGCCCAGCAATCCATGCACCCAGCTACACGCGCAACTCAACGAAAAGGGCAGATTGAGTTACTCAAATGGACTACATTACATTACGTTACAGGCAACTGGCAGACACTCTTCTCCAGAGTGGCTTACACCAAGTGGTGACTAAGTGGCTTCAGATGTTTCCAGTTATCTAAAATGTCATAAATGTTTGCCATTGCGAAAAACAATGACTGTACACATTCTAGAACTGAAAGATCACCCTATCAGGGTTCAAATTTTTTGATGTGACCAAGGAGTCAAGGCTTCACTGTAAAATCTGAACAGAAATTACAAAACGACTTAACATCTCTGTTTAACATTATTTACATGAGACCAAATTAAATGTCCCATTCCACTCAGGACTGAGAATCCAAAGCAGGGTGGGAGAGTCCCAGAGTAGGTTACTTTGTCTTGATGAGGCAGATTTCATGTTCTGCAGTATATTCTACACAAGCTTATCTCTGTACTCTCGCTCAGTTTGAAAAGCCAGACCGGGTTATTTTCACTCGAGTTCACCAGTAGATCTTGTACAAGATTAAGCAATAATTCAATCACACAAACTTAGTCTATTAAAGGCAATCAAATTAAACCCATCCAGATGAATCCGTATCTCTGTCAGTTCTGTTTTATGACACATTCATAGTTATTTTTAAACTGCTTTAATTATATTCTGCTTAATTAACTGCATTAAAACCGTGGGGACTAAAGTTGGAAATACGATTCCTTTCAATGGGCACTTGATCTTTTAAAATCCTGTTTCTTTAATTTTTCAAACTTTAAGAGCTTTAAGTTTTGTTTTTTGGATTGGGGGGAGCTTTGTTTGATTTAATGGCATATACCGTTAACACTGGCTAAGTACATTTGATCGAATCGAGGGGATTCAGTTGGACCACCCTAACCCTAACCCTCAGCGACACCAGCAGTACCATCAACAGACTGAGCAACAGAATCTGCTCAGTATGTCTTTAACTCTGAACCAGTACATTAGCTAGCTAATATGAAATACAATCGATTTCACAGCTGATTAAACGTTGCGAGTTTCGATGTGTACTAATGAGTAACACTTAAAAACACGTACGTGTGTCGATCTTAAAACCAAATCTGCATTTTCACAACCATTAGTTTCACAACACGCTTCAAAACATTATCTCTAAAACAGCATTTCAAGGGTCAAAGGTACAAACATAGCCTGCTAGCTAGCCAGTTAGCTGCTCACTGTCGCGAGATGGCTATTCCTGAAATGCAGTTGAATAAACAAATAAATATTTCAAAGAACATTGCGATGACAGAACTGTAAGGCAGATGTAACTACCTGAAGAAGTGTTCAAAAGTTTGACCTCATGTGTTCTACACGTCCAGCCACCTTTTCCCAAAACAGGTCCTAAAATATTCCTAATTCTTCTCGCTGCAACAGCAGCTGCTGTGCCTCCGTAAAGAACCCGCGACTGCATTATAAAATTCTGATCTCACAGAAATCAATACTTTAAATAAAATATTCTTATTCTTTACGCGTCGTCATGATGATTTCATAGTTGCATACTACTCCTCTTCTACCAGAGGACGATAATAGACGCTGGACCAATTATGTCCGACACCAAACTGTTCCGTCAATAAGTCAAATGACAAAATTGTGTTCCTACTGCTCAGTATGTAATTTCTAAATAACTGTTAAACTAAAATAAATAAATAAATAAAATCCCGACACGCGAATTCTAAATAGCAGTTACTAAAGTCTATCCACAGGAAAAAAAGATAAAGAGTAGGCCAAGACCACCTCAGGATAGTAAAAAAACAAGTGGAAATCAGTGCATACAGGCATGAATACAAAAGACACGCCAGAAAAAAAACTGAAGGATTCTTTCAGTGGGCTAAATCTGTTTTAGCTAACACAGGTAGGATACGCAAGTATTCACGTGGGGACAGGGTGCGGCGTAATGCATGTCAGCATTATTGGCTGCAACATTTAAAGGTGCATTATCACGTGTGGTGACGTCTGCCAGGTGTGGAACTGAAGAACTGCATGATAATGTAAAAACTTGTTCCGTTAAAAATAGCTGTTTAACTGTTACAGCATGTTCACGTGCATACTAACGTAGCATGTCTTGTTTTGCTCATAATATTTTTGAACTGTAATACCTGTTAAAACACTGCCCAAGAACCAACATTGTAATTAATTGGTTCAATTAAACAAGCAGGACTCTGTTTTCAACATGGTTTGTATTCCTCAAAATTGGCTGGTGCCACATGTATAGGAAGGTGCACGACTGAGTTTCTGCGCCTTTACCACAGCAGGACGAGAGGGTTGCACTGACGACATACCGGCAGCAGCAGCAAACCACGTGACAGAAACTCTACGTTCACCTGCACCATTGCTCTCATTTCTGATACACCTTTGATAGACTACTTTAAATTGTACAAGGTGGACTTGTGAGGCTTGAGAGTATGAAGTTAGCAGATAATTCTTTCAATTTACCGGTCTAATGATGATGCAATTAATTTTTCCATATGTATTTTTAAACACGTGTAATGTAAAATAAATAAATAAAAACACAAAAGTAATGTCAATCACATAAAAATGCCACAGCTGCTGACTGGGGAACTCAGTCATCCTGCTTCATAAAAACCCCCCTGTTCTCTTCCAAAAAATTACATTTTAGCATTTAGCAGATGCTCTCACAGAGGTTCACACAGCTTGCATTCCTAACATACAGTCCATTTACTCAGCTGGATCTCTACTGAAGCAGTTTGGGTGAAGCTGCTCAGGTGAAGGCAAAAGTATGCTGCTCAAGGGTACAGTGGCAGTGCCCTGGGAATGGAACTCGGGAGTACGCATGCCCCATTCTCAGCCATGGTGGCATTAGAAGGGATTTTGGGAGAGAGAGTATTGGAATATTTAAGGATGACCAGCAAAGAAAACATGACCAAAAATGTTATTCAATGCAATACCAAAGTTAGCCATTCCCTTTAAGGAGCAGAGACTGCATACACACCCTTTCAGGGGGATGTTCCATACGAATCACAAAAGGGGCAGAAATCCTTCAGGGTCAAGCTCTGATAAGGAAAGGAATAATTCTGTACACAGTGGCTATTAATACACCTAATGGCAGTTATTTAATTACTACAATTAAAAAACTAAATATGAATCCCACCTATACATATAAACATATTTGATACAAACCATAAAGCAAATTGTTAAATGCAAACAAACAGTGGCACATGAACCATTGCCCTGCAGCTTTCATGAGTGTAGCTACCTCTACTGGAAACTGTAACTAGAATCATATATTATAAATTCAAAGTAGTTATGTTACTACGCTACTGATTGTTATTTTTAATGTATTATTAGTTGTCGCGTGTAACTGATAAAGGGGAAAATAGCTCGCATGTCTCCTACAAACGAATGACGTCATGGACATCGCTTCTGCTCCTTATACGGGCTGACATTTATCACGTGGAGGGAAGGCTCAGCCCTCGGAGGACCCGAGCGAAGGCGCAGAGGTAAAGCGAAGGAGGCTGAGAAAAATAAGTAGCTACCTGTCTGCCGACGTCGAGCCAGATGCGCAATTTTATGACTAGAAGGCAGCGGTAACAACAGACGAATCCTTCTTAGCACATAGCGCACTTTTTGCCAAGGCGGATCAATTTGGATAGAGACAATGGAAGATGTCTACCACTATACTCGAAGCCCCGTTTGGGAAGAACTGGTCAGTATCACTGTATTCTACTGGAAGGAAGTCTGGCGAACTTTTCTCTACGTTCTGCTGTGCGCGAAATGTTATGTCTGGACAGCGTATCTACGGCGTGCTGTTGTTACTGATGCTCACAAACTTATTTTGAAGTCCAGAAGGTGTCTTACAGACGTTTTGCTGTGTTAGTGTAACAACAGACATCTGAAAAGTCAATGTATTGGTATAGCAGTCTGAATATTAGATCGCATAAACCAGACAGACTATAATAACTGTATTTATGTTTAAGAAGCGCAAGAAAAAGTTTTTTAATTTTTAAAAAAGTAATGCACTATAACCGTCGCCTGTTATTCCCTTGTGTGACTGCAGCTCGGCAATGACAAATGATGATTCATGCAAAGTAAATTCACATTTGATTTCAGACGGAAAATGTAAGGATTATACGAAATAAAATGAATGGGCTATGCCATGAAATATTATTTCTTGTTCATATCTAGTTCTAATGCATTTATCATAATTGGTCTGTGTCACAATATGAGTAAAATAGTGTCCCCCTTCCTGAAGACGCGAACCGGTTCAGCGTGGAATGTTTTCCTGACTATCCTGAACGGAGTGTTTATAAACACAAATGAGAGTTTGTGTTGCCTTCGAACTTAAACTGCATATGTAACGAACGAATATATGACTGTGGGTCAAAATTGGTCAATACAATTTACAATCGTGACAGTTTTACCGAAGAAACCAGAAGTGTTCATTTAACTAAATGAGTTTATACGAGTTAAGGGTGGATCAAATAGCTACTCTATCAGAGTTAGCTTAACACTGGGTATGGTTGGCTTTAGTGTAGGGTGCACGTGCGTGGTTTCGCAGAAAATAATTCAAAATATATGTGTAACCTCCTAGCTCTCTGTTTAGGGCCCAGACCACGTTTTTAAATATCATTCCTCGTTTCCCACCACACATAATCCCTGGCAGCATTAAGCCTACACATTGTGCGTTGATTCTAATCTTTTTTTTGGCGGAAAGTATTGGGGGAGGAAGCATGACTTAAACAGGGTTATGTTGTTCCTTTTGATACACAATGAACAATTGTGTACACTTTTGTAACAATCTGTAAAATAAACACGACTGCATTGTATTTTGTTACTGAACCGTAGATGGACACTGATAAATAAAAAAGCATGCAACATACTGGGATTTCCTGTACATGCTATGATATTGTTGTTACCAATTATGAAAATGAATCCATAAATAATATTCCACAACAAACGGCGGCTGGTGCATTTTAACTGATTTATGCTACGTGCATGTGAAACTTAATTGCATTCATTTACTAATTCCCCAATTAATTGCAACAACATAATGTGTCGTTATTTACTTGTATTGAACTGTATGGCGTTTTCCTGTTGTTCTGTATTTAATTTAAACATTATAAACATTTGATACGGAACGAAATTAAATCAATTGCTAAACCATCCAACTCCCGCGCGTTTACTGTAGGCTACTGTAGCCAATACTCTAACCAGACTCCTCTCGGAATAACCACTAGGGTTTGCTACGGACATTTCCTCCCGTTATAGATGGGTTAGACAACGGAGGCAGAACCAAGTCTCGGTTGACACAGACTGCAGCCACAAAACGCTAGAAAGGAAGCTTCGCGGAGGCGGTGGATTGTGTCTGAACATGGCAGGTCTGAATGAGTACAGCGGCTCCGGTCGCGCGGTAGAATAGGCGAGCGTGTGTCGCTTTCGGGTGGGAGCAGAGAGAGGAAGATGGCGGGGAAGAGAACTGCTTTTCAGCCGCTGTCCAGCTCTCGCGTCCCGGAGAGGAAGGGAGCGGCTGACCGCGTCAAGCCTAATGTGGAGTGGTGCTCTTCTACCACCCACCAGGAGCCGGAGAAAGGAGCCCCTTCCACAGCGGGAACTGGCAGTGGCAGCGCCGGGATTCACCAGCACGCCGGAGGGGCCGTTGGAGGACCAGGTCCGGTGGACGAGTCCTCCGATAGCGAAGGAGAACAGGAAGGCCCCCAGAAACTCATCAGAAAAGTGTCCACCTCCGGGCAGATCAGGAGCAAGGTAAGCAACAGATGGGGGTCTGTGGTCTACAGGAGATTAGCCAGCATGCACGTACTATGCATTGAAAACGCGCCTATTCTACCTGGACCATTTCTCTATACTTGTTCGTTTAAAAAATAACAACTGTGTGTGTGTGTGTGTGTGTGTGTGTGTGTATATATATATATATATATATATATATATATATATATATATATATATATATATATATATGAGTGAGAGAGAGAAGCAAACATGTACGTATACATGTATATATTTAGTGAGAGAAGCAAACTGGCAAACTGTTGAATGCTTTTTGCTTTAAAATAGGCTACTGTACAACTGAGGATGGAGTGAAGGACACAGGTAAATGTTGAATAAAACAAACGAGAGAATGCTCGTCATTAAAGTGATTGATACCAGCCATGGGAATCATTTTCTTTTTGAATGTTGCAATATTTTAATTATAAAGCAAATCATTAAAAGCAAATAAGAATCTTGAGTGGAGTCCCAGTGAGTGTATGAGTGTAATGTTTTTTTAAAAGGCAGTGGAATTATTCTGTGTAATGATTTATTGAGGCTGATTTTTCAATATCCTATGAACAAGCACTTAAGAATAATCCATCAACGTACACAGTATACTGAAAGTCCTGACATACCGTAAACGCTTGTGTTTTATTTAACAATAAACAGGGGTCTCTATAAAAGAGTTATATTGTAAATTGAAGTACACATACGTGCGAATAATAAAACTAAAGTCCATCTGGGAGAGATATGAAGGGGGCAGTGTTTTGGCTCTTAAGACCAGTCATGTCAGCTCATCTGTCTGAGTGACATGTTACCAGGCCTGCTGCACTTTGACTACAGCACAATGAATAACTCATTTCTTGTTCTTTTCAGATCCACTCAATAACTGACAGCTGCTTCACACCCCCATTGCATTATTTAGGAAGGCTATTTTTAGAAGGTTACAACACTAGTTCTGCAAAGTGATGTGGGCGGGGCCTGCTTTTTCATGCTAATTAGTGGTTACAAAAAACCAGAAGAGTAAATAATATGCCCTATTCTTCCCTGTAGTATCAAGTGTTACTCCAGTGCAGCTGAATCCCAGTCAGATTTGCAGGCTCCCTTGCAGAGTTTTCAGTGGCTTTTTTCATGTGGTGGTCTGTCCTGTTTGTCACATATATTATACTGCATATCTCTATACTGAAAAGGGGTGTAGCCTTACTGAAGGCAACAACTGCATGTGCTTCATGTTTGGAGTTTTGGCTTTTCATGATTTAGAGTGGGAGGCAGAGTTAGGGTTAGATTGACATGGTGTACCTGGATGGGCGGAGTTATTGTTAGAGTGACATGGGCGTACCTGGATACGCTGGGTGTTGACTCCACTGTGCATCATAGCGATCTGTGGACTCCAATACATTTTAGGCATTTAGCAGATGCTCCTATCCAGACAGACTTGGAGAGATTATATTATTTTACATACAGTGTATTTATACAGCTGGATATTTCAGTGGAGCAGTTCAGGTGAAGTGCCAATGCCAAGTCCAGGGCCCTGTTTCACTAACTATGCATGCTACTCAAACTTGGGGTATGCGTTTATGGGGGGTTGAGTTGTTTCACTAAATTAAAGCGGGTGAAGTCAGGGAGAGTTAGTGCCCGTCACTCTGCTGCTAATGAGTGGTGCTAACTAGCTGTGCTAACAAGCGGCGCTAACTAGCTGAGGCCTGCTGTCCGATGACAAGCGCAGATCTCCCACAATGCACTGCACATGCCTTAGAGGCACTCCGCCCGGTCTGGAGTGGGGTCTGTTTGCCGCTGAGGCCCCTAGCACCAGCCCACAGCTAGCACCCAGCAGCCAGTACACTGTGCATCTGCTACTGCAGGAGTGTGTGGTGACACCCCCACCCCCCACCAAGCCACTGACGCCATGGCAACCACCAGACATATCTTCATCTAGGTAATGTCCTCAGGAGAGAGTGAGAAAGTGAGAGACAGATGGAGAGACAGAGATGGAGAAAAGGCTTAAGTTGATGTGTCACTAGAGGAAACACCATTTCAGATACACTTCTCTTCCACTCGAGATTGACTCCACGCCTCCACTCACTCTCTTACCTTCTTCCTGTTCTGTTCCTCACTTCTGGAAGCAGATGGAGCTTCGTCTGTAGTGCGTGTACATCTGCTTTCAGCAAGCAGAAAATCCATCGCATGTTCATTTGCTTTTGGCTGGCAGAGAAAAAAAGTGTTATTTTGCTTTCAGCTGGCAGATGAAGCAACATGTGTTTGTTTGCTTCTGGCTGTTTTAGCTGCTGGTGTGTTGTGCAGTATAATGAGAGGGGTGGATGGGTGCTGCAGAGCTGTAGGGCTGTAAACCTGTAGAGCTGTAAGGTTGTAGGGCTGTATAGCTGTAAGGCTGTATAGCTGTAGGGCTGTAGGGCTGTTGAGCTGTAGGGCTGTAGGGTTGTAGAGCTGTAGGGGTGTAGTGCTGTAGGGCTGTAAAGTTGTAGATCTGTAGAGCTGTAGGGCTGTAGTGCTGTAGGGCAGTAGGGCTGTAGGGCTGTATAGCTGTAGGGCTGTAGAGCTGTAGAGCTGTAGAGCTGTAGGGGTGTAGGGCTGTAGAGCTGTAAGGTTGTAGGGCTGTAGAGCTGTAAGGCTGTAGAGCTGTAGGGCTGTAGAGCTGTAGGGCTGTTGGGCTGTAGAGCTGTAGGGCTGTAAGGCTGTAGAGCTGTAGGGCTGTAGGGCAGTAGGGCTGTAGGGCAGTAGTGCTGTAGGGCTGTAGGGCTGTAAGGCTGTAGAGCTGTAGGGCTGTAGAGCTGTAGGGCTGTAGAGCTGTAGAGCTGTAGGACTGTAGGGCTGTAAGGCTGTAGAGCTGTAGGGCTGTAGGGCAGTAGTGCTGTAGGGCTGTAGGGCTGTAAGGCTGTAGAGCTGTAGGGCTGTAGAGCTGTAGGGCTGTAGGGCTGTAGAGCTGTAAGGCTGTAGGGCTGTATAGCTGTAAGGCTGTATAGCTGTAGGGCTGTAGGGCTGTTGAGCTGTAGGGCTGTAGGGTTGTAGAGCTGTAGGGGTGTAGTGCTGTAGGGCTGTAAAGTTGTAGATCTGTAGAGCTGTAGGGCTGTAGTGCTGTAGGGCTGTAGGGCAGTAGGGCTGTAGGGCTGTATAGCTGTAGGGCTGTAGTGCTGTAGAGCTGTAGAGCTGTAGGGGTGTAGAGCTGTAAGGTTGTAGGGCTGTAGAGCTGTAAGGCTGTAGAGCTGTAGGGCTGTAGAGCTGTAGGGCTGTTGGGCTGTAGAGCTGTAGGGCTGTAAGGCTGTAGAGCTGTAGGGCTGTAGGGCAGTAGGGCTGTAGGGCAGTAGTGCTGTAGGGCTGTAGGGCTGTAAGGCTGTAGAGCTGTAGGGCTGTAGAGCTGTAGGGCTGTAGAGCTGTAGAGCTGTAGGACTGTAGAGCTGTAGGGCTGTAGGGCTGTAGAGCTGTAGGGCTGTAGGGCAGTAGTGCTGTAGGGCTGTAGGGCTGTAAGGCTGTAGAGCTGTAGGGCTGTAGAGCTGTAGGGCTGTAGGGCTGTAGAGCAGTAGGGTTGTAGAGCTGTAGGGCTGTTGAGCTGTAGGGCTGTTGAGCTGTACGGCTGTAAAGTTGTAGATCTGTAGGGCTGGGTCACCAAACCTGTGTTGGGGGGGGTAAACCTCTGCAGGCCTCCCCTGACCCAGGCCCCCCCAGGGCCATGGATATCAGTCTGAGCTGGTTTCTCACCCCAGTTGTGCTGGCCTCTGTAGCCTGCTGCCGCGGAGCTTGTTCCTCCGTTAATAAAACATTAGCGGTTTCGGCGGGTGGGCGGGCGGGAGGAAGAGAGAGAGAGAGAGAGAGAGAGAGAGAGAGAGAGCTCCTTGTCCACTGAACGCCCCAGGCCGCACCCTCCCGCGGCGGCTCGGCGGGGTACGGTCGTAGCGATGCCGCTCCCAGTGACCCACATCCGCGCGCGCACTGGCGCCAGCTCTCCCGCCGCCACAGAGGACGCAAACCCCGCCGTCGCTGTTCCACACTGAGCGCGCTCAAAGCAGCCGCTAACATAGGCCCACGTGGTTTTGGAAGAATGCGCATGTGCGTGGGCTAAAATCTTACGGAAATGTAAAAAAAAAAAAAAAAAACTTATTTTTAAAAGTAGAAAACCTCTCCACAAACCACTGGGGCGATATGAGCTTTTTAGAAAGTGATTACTTCCCCATTTCCAGCTGCAAAATTCAGTGCAGTTTTTTCCACTGATGTTTTGTGTCTTTGCAGAATTTCCAGGTAGTTCAGTGTTTTACCTCGACAGGCTCATCCGCGCCCACAGTAGCTGAAGCATGATTGGTCAGACAGGCAAAATTACACCTAATGCTGGCTCCTGAAGAGAGGCGTAGCTGGTTTAGAGTCACGGATGAGTGCTCTGTGCTCAAGGAACAGAAGAGTGTGCTACCTCAGACCCAACCTAAAGCAGGCCTCTAAAGCTGCCTCAGACCCAACCTAAAGCAGGCCTCTAAAGCTGCCTCAGACCCAACATACAGCAGGCCTCTAAAGCTACCTCAGACCCAACCTAAAGCAGGCCTCTAAAGCTGCCTCAGACCCAGACCCAACCTAAAGCAGGCCTCTAAAGCTGCCTCAGACCCAGACCCAACCTAAAGCAGGCCTCTAAAGCTGCCTCAGACCCAACCTAAAGCAGGCCTCTAAAGCTGCCTCAGACCCAACCTACAGCAGGCCTCTAAAGCTACCTCAGACCCAGACCCAACCTAAAGCAGGCCTCTAAAGCTGCCTCAGACCCAACCTAAAGCAGGCCTCTAAAGCTGCCTCAGACCCAGACCCAACCTAAAGCAGGCCTCTAAAGCTGCCTCAGACCCAGACCCAACCTAAAGCAGGCCTCTAAAGCTGCCTCAGACCCAACCTAAAGCAGGCCTCTAAAGCTGCCTCATTACATTACATTACATTACATTACATTACATTCATTTGGCAGATGCTTTTATCCAAAGCGACGTACAAGAAGTGCATTTTCATGATCGTAGACAACTGCTGAACACGGGTTCAGTAAGGTACAATTACTTATTTTGTACAGCTATTTCTAGCCGAGAACAATGAACACTATCCTGGTCTAACATCTGCAAAGCCAAACTAGGCAGAAGATTAAGCTCAAGTATTAGAACAAATACAATTTACCAAGAAGTGCAGGGATGGGGCAACATGTAACAAGTGACAGGAAAAAGGGTTTTTAAAAAAAAAAATATATATACACAGCATGGTGGTGGTTATTCTAGGTATAGTCTGAAGAGATGAGTCTTCAGGCCACGGCGGAAGATGGATAGTGAGGGGGAGGTTCGGAGAGGGACGGGGAGTTCGTTGCCTCAGACCCAACCTAAAGCAGGCCTCTAAAGCTGCCTCAGACCCAACCTAAAGCAGGCCTCTAAAGCTACCTCAGACCCAACCTAAAGCAGGCCTCTAAAGCTGCCTCAGACCCAACCTAAAGCAGGCCTCTAAAGCTACCTCAGACCCAACCTAAAGCAGGCCTCTAAAGCTGCCTCAGACCCAACCTAAAGCAAGCCTCTAAAGCTATCTCAGACCCAACCTAAAGCAGGCCTCTAAAGCTGCCTCAGACCCAACCTAAAGCAGGCCTCTAAAGCTGCCTCAGACCCAGTCTAAAGCAGGCCTCTAAATTTAGCCTGGGTCTGCTTTTCAGCCCGGTTGCGTAATCTGCTTCAAACGAGGCCTTAACAGAGTTTGGCTCGTTTGGCCAGTGATCAGCATCATCAGCGTGATCAGCATCATCAGCGTCATCCACAGTGGATTCCCATTCCCTTCCCACAGGGAGGTTACATCTGTGGCCTTGTTACTGAAATGAGCGGCGCGGTCATGCTGGGGTGTGCTGTTACTGAAATGAGCGGCGCAGTCATGCTGGGGTGTGCTTGGGTGGGTTTTCATACTCTTTCGAGGGAATTAGGAGACATGGCAGGCTTTTCAGCTCCTGCTCCAGAGGCTATTGCTTCAGTTCTTCAGAATGCTCTCACTGCACCTCAGTCTCTCGTTTGCGATTGGCTGTTCAGCTAATTCTATTACAGCAGTGGCCTGAGGTGATTGGCTGTTCGGCTGATTCTATTACGACAATGGCCTGACACTCAGCATAAACAGCGCACTATTGTGAAACCGTAGAGCAGAGAGCAAATTGTTTGTTGATGATGTAATTACCATTAGATTCATTTATAATGCATGAAGCCCATTTCCATTCTATTAGCGATCATCTTCCCCGGCTTATGATGCTTTGAGTGTAGCGCTACGCAGCGGCCCCCCAGGTCCCCCGCATTCACAGTGTAGCGCTACGCAGCGGCCCCCCAGGTCCCCCGCATTCACAGTGTAGCGCTACGCAGCGGCCCCCCAGGTCCCCCCATTCACAGTGTAGCGCTACCCAGCGCCCCCCCCAGGTCCCCCGCTGATGATGCTTTGAGTGTAGCGCTACGCAGCGGCCCCCCAGGTCCCCCCCATTCACAGTGTAGCGCTACCCAGCGCCCCCCAGGTCCCCCGCTGATGATGCTTTGAGTGTAGCGCTACGCAGCGGCCCCCAGGTCCCCCCATTCACAGTGTAGCGCTACGCAGCGGCCCCCAGGTCCCCACATTCACAGTGTAGCGCTACGCAGCGGCCCCCCAGGTCCCCCACATTCACAGTGTAGCGTTACCCAGCGCCCCCCCCAGGTCCCCCGCTGATGATGCTTTGAGTGTAGTGCTATGCAGCGGCCCCCCAGGTCCCCCGCTGATGATGCGATTATGCAGGGACACAGAGCATCAGCGAGGGAGGGGAACGTCGCCCGCGGCAACGCGACGCCAGCGGCTGGCCTTCACAGGCAGCCTCCAGATGAGCACACAGACATAACATGCATTACCAATCAGCAATTAGCATCAGCCGTCTGCTGGAGTTCAGGCCTGCAGCCCAGCCGAACGTTGCAGCCGAACCAAACGCTGCAGCCCAGCCGAACGCTGCAGCCCAGCCGAATGATAGCAGTTATAAACCAGCATGGCAAAATGAGCAGGGAGACAAAAAACCTCACCGTCCGCACAGGCGGGGTCAGCGAATCATCACCGCCTCACACCTTTACCTAAGTCTAACCCCCAGCAGGAGTGGGAGACGGTTCCAACAGCCAGGGCACGGGGACGACCCGTGTGGCACGGGGTCCAACGTTAGCAGCGCGGTCGATAGCGCCTTCAGCGGCCTGTTACGCCCGTGTCAGCCTTCGGTCTGTCAGCGCACGAGGATGCCCCAACTAATCCGTTTACTCGCTCCGTCCAAAAGGATGCAGGACAGACAGGGAGGGATATTAGATTGCTAATTCCATTAAAAAAAGAATGATCCCGTGTTGGACCGAATGCGTTCATGTTGTCAGTCCGTCTTTATCTGACCACTCAAACTAGCTGTTACGCTACACACTAATCCTATTGAGTTGGTAGGATCTGGCAGAAGGCATGAGATGCTCCTTGCTTGTGATAAGCAGTTCTAGGCACATAAGATCAGGCTGTATTTGAACTGGCTCTGGATGCCTGGCTGGGGCTGTTCCCTTGTCTGTGAGCTGTGGATCGGGCTCTAATGATGCTGGCTTAACAGCGGCACATTCCTGTGCGTTTCTTCATACTGGGTCTACTGCTGCAGCATCCGCCCCCTGCACCCCCCCCCCCAAACCCCCGAAGATAAAATAAAATTTAATGTCCCTCCTCCGACCCCCCCACCACGCTGTAGCTCAACATTCATTTGTCTGTCGTTTGAGCCGCCCACCCCCCCACCCTCAGAACTGCCCTCCTGACAGGGGCAATTGCTGCCTTCCGCGTTCCGCCTCCCACTGAAATAATGACTCAGTGTTCCTGCTGATGGGCAAATTACATAACCGCCATTCAGCCGCTTCACGCAGCAGCGGAGTCTTCAGAGAAGCAGGCCTTCCCCAAGCAGAGTAAACTCCGCCCTGCCACAGGGGCCACAGGGGCCCCATCCAGGCTCTAAGGCATCCAGGGGACTCCCATCATCGCTTAAAAAGGGTTATATTTTTAAAAAAAGGTACTAAATATTTTCTCAAATCTATATATAGTAACTGCATATCAGGTCTCTCCTGGGACCCCCAACAGTACCTTCAATAACCCCCAGGGTCCCACACACCCCCCTGCTGAAACCCCAGGCTGCACAGCATTCCCTACAGCAGGGATCATCAACTCTGGCCCTCGAATCCAAATCCAGCACAGGTTTTCTTTTCTCCCGGGTAATTCGTGCTACTGATTGGCCAGACTGTCTTCACACCTGACTCCCAGGCAAAGGGAGGGTGGAAAACCAGCAGTTCTCGGCCCTCGAGTTGCTGATACCTGCCCTACAGTATTCCCAGCAGTATTCCCTTCCTCAGAGACGGCGACACAGTCTGAAAAGATGGTCCCAAATTTGCCGGAGCAAGCATCAGAGACTTCCGGAGTCAGATAACTCAAGCAGGAAAATCTGTTGCTTTTTAACATGAGGAGGAGTGTGCAGCAGTATTTGTTTTGTCTGTCCAGCAGACCCCAGTTCAGGCCACTGGCTAAACCCATAAGCTGACCCAAATGACCAGCAGAACGTCAAAGCGGACCGAGGTGCAGTGATGCTCAAGGCCGGTGCTCTCTCAGTGCGTCAGTAGGCCCCAGCGAACACAGACAGCAGAAAGGCCGGTGCTCTCTCAGTGCGTCAGTAGGCCCCAGCGAACACAGACAGCAGAAAGGTCGGTGCTCTCTCAGTGCGTCAGTAGGCCCCAGCGAACACAGACAGCAGAAAGGCCGGTGCTCTCTGAAAGCTGAAAGCCGTCAGGAGCAGCCTCCGACGTTCCCGCCAGTCCTGCAGTTCCATCTCAGCACACCCTTCAGGGCAGCGCTTTTAACCCAAGTGACCTGCTCAATGCCATTTGCGCGACACGCGGCGTTCGGACCCGCGGCCTTTAGGGACCAGCCTGGAACCTGCTGCTCCGCCGCCAGGCAGCCGGAGAGCCGGAGACCAGCGGCCGCTCTGGGTGCCAGGCAGCCGGAGAGCCGGAGACCAGCGGCCGCTCTGGGAGCGAGGCAGCCGGAGACCAGCGGCCGCTCTGGGTGCAAGGCGGCCGGAGAGCAGCGGCCGCTCTGGGAGCGAGGCAGCCGGAGACCAGCGGCCGCTCTGGGAGCGAGGCAGCCGGAGAGCCGGAGACCAGCGGCCGCTCTGGGAGCGAGGCAGCCGGAGAGCAGCGGCCGCTCTGGGAGCGAGGCAGCCGGAGACCAGCGGCCGCTCTGGGAGCGAGGCAGCCGGAGAGCCGGAGACCAGCAGCCGCTCTGGGTGCGAGGCGGCGGCAGTCGGCTCATTATCAGCGCCGTCTTTTCAGCCAAAGTGCTCTTCTCTCCAGACAGCTCTCAGCTTTTCATTTCTCTGAAATGGAGTGAAAAGCTGCACTTTCAGCAAGTCCTCCTCCAATGAAAAGCCTGTCTAAGTGTCGCTGAGAGGCCCATTCCACAGGCCACAAACGTGCCAGAAACATCCGGGCCTGAAAACCGACCAATGGAAACGCAGATACCACACAGGGCCAATCAGCACATTTTACAATCGAGTCCTCTACAGAGGGTGCTGTTATTTTTTAATTACAAATTGTTTTCATCGGGAGTGCATCCATGTACATGAATAGAAACTATGCATTTCTGTTTGTCGGTTAGTATGACCTCAAAACTATACCTTTCCTTCGTACCCAGAGCCACCACTGATCTCTCAGCACTTCCTGCTGAATCTCCAATCAGCTTCCTTTAACCTTGGCTACAACCTTTCTGTTTCTGGCGATGTTGATGTTTGTGAGCGTGCTCACGAGAGGGAGGGATGATGCTGTGGTTGGAGGGCTGGTGGGTGCTCTGCATGTGCAGAGAGTGTGGAAGAGAGCAGTGATCCTGCTCCTCCCTCTCTCCTCTTTCCTCTCTCCTCTCCTCCCTCGCTCTTCTTCTCTCCCCCTCCTCTCTCGTTTCTTCCTGTGTTTGCGGTTCAGTGAGCGTGTTGGTCTTGCACGGCAGAGAGGGGGGAAGCAGGATTAGCGGTGTGTTAGCTGCAGGCGTGGTCGGGACGCAGGAGGGGAACCTGCAGGGCTAATGGTGGAGGAACAGGGAGTGCGACACGCCAGCGATGCCGTCAGGCCAGAAGGGTCACCCGCGGTAACTGAGGCGGGGTCAGGTTTCGGTCGTAACCCCGGTGACCTGACCCGCCAGAGGTCAGACGGGCTTCCGGGCGCGGCCTGAAGCCTTAAAGTGGTGGGCCTGACAGGAGGAGGCGCGGTCTTTCGGCACCTGGAACAGGAGAAGGCCCGTGCGGGCTTAGACCCCCCCCCCCACTAGCCTGTTTCCTGCGCTACCTGTCACACATCTCTCCAGCGACAGCTTAATTAGCAGAGAAGCCAGAGCTGAGCTGCTGCAGTGAAGCCACTCGACCGGGAAAGCCGTCTCCCCGAGGGGGGGTTGCACTGGGATGAGCGCGTAGCATCGGGCCTACCCACGTATTTAACTGTGGCTATTAGCACAGCTAATTCAGCTATTGACTGCACAGCTAATTCAGCTATTAGCACAGCTAATTCAGCTATTGGCACAGCTAATTCAGCAAGGTGGGGGGTGGGATTGAAGCCTCCCTCTCCTGGCATTTTGGGCATACCCTGAGCCTGGGTGCAGAGAGGGGGTTTGGGCCTACCCTGAGCCTGAGTTTGGCCAGCAGAGAGGGGGCGGGATCTGTCCAGCAGGAGAATGAAGGCCTGTTTTTATTGTTCGCTCTGCTCAGGAAACCACTGCTGTCTGCTATAATCCTTAATCACAGCTGCTGCGCGAGGTATAGCTGTGGGAGGGCGGCGAGGGCGAGAGAGAGAGAGAGAGAGTAGGTGTGTGCGTGTGTGTGAGAATGTGTGTATGTGTGCATGTAAGTGTGTGTTTCAGGGAGAGAGAGAAGTGGTTGTGGGATTATTCAGATCTGTCTGGCACACAGCAGTTCTCTCTCTCTCACTTTAGCAAAGACACAGTCTATTAATAGATCTCTTCTTGTCCTACTTGGCAACAGGAAGGAACCATGGAGAAACTATGGTGGCCTAAACAGGCCACAGTTAATGGGGACATCAAATTGGAGCACACAACTTTTTTCACTGCTTAGCAGAAAAAAAGTTTTGCTAAGTTTTGGAGTGAGCGAAGAGAATACAGGCCTAAACTACACTCCAGCCTTTACAGCGCCTCATAAAGAAACACCAGTACCTCCTCCGTAATAAATTTTAAAAAAAACCTTGTACAGTAACTGCAGTTATACATTAACTCACAGTTGTCACTTAACACAGTTCTATATTCAGTTTCGCAATAATTCCAAATGATTTGTAAATAACCAGCAAGCTTTTGAAAAGCAGACCAAACAAGCACTTTCCCTCAGTTCTACTTCCTCATGGACCAATCAGGTGCTTATATGAGTGTTGTGGGGTTAGGGTTAGGGTTATCTGTAATCGCAGCATGGACGCAGTTGTTTTGAGGGGATTTTGCTGCGCAGTTTGCCTGTTGTCTGAATAAATCAAATATTCTTAAATTTTTTACAATACAAAATCGAAAAAAAAAAAATGTTTTTCACATTAAAAAAAAAAGAAAACGGAAAGATAAACCACTTTGTGGTTAAACTGAACGGAGCCCAAAGACAGGCCATAACCATTAAAGTGCTGACACATTGGCCCGGATCTGTACGTCCCTCTGGGGCTCCTTTAAAGAGGCCGGTTTGGAAAGGTGCCCTGTGGAAGAGCCTGGTGTGGGACAGGGTAGCAGGGTCACGTCCATGTGTCTGTCTGTGTGTCTGTCTGTCTGTCTGTCTGTCTGTCTGTCTGTCTGTCTGTGTGTCTGTCTGTCTGTCTGTCTGTCTGTCTGTCTGTCTGTCTGTGTGTCTGTCTGTCTTTGTGTGTGTGTGTCTGTCTGCGGACCAGCCCCGTGCTGCAGCGGACACAGGTGTGCGCCAGGACGTTGGATCGCTGCGTTTCTGTGTGTAATTCTCCCTCTACGGCGCATATTTCCTCCGCTAAAAATATCCGCTCTGTATGCCGCGGATTCCCGCTGCGTTAAAGAGCGCCAGCGCGTCCCCACGCCCACGCGTCCCCATGCCCACGCCCACGCCAGCGCGTCCCCCACGCCCACGCCCGCGCGTCCCCACGCCAGCGCGTCCCCATGCCCACGTGTCCGGGCATCTGCAGAGGAGCGGGAGGGAAAACGCCGCCAGGTCAACAGCCTCGGGCGCTCGCTGCTGGGGCCGCCGCGAAGGTGTGATGTCACAGGGCCAATGAGAAAGGCAAGGACGGGGGTGCAGAGGTCGGGAGGTCAGAGGTCACGCAGGCAGCGGATCTGAATTTAGCAGAGTTTAACTACATCCTCATGTCACGGAAGGGTGGGAAACGACCGCAAGAAAAGCAGTTCCTGCCCAGACCTCAAAGACAGCGTTTCCTGTGACTGGGAGATTGCTGTTATACGCAGAATATAACGTCTCTGTGGGTTAATACTGCATCAGATTACGAGCTGTACAAAACGCCACTCTGCCACATTCACCAGTGCTTCCTGGTTGTAATCTGAGGCATAAGCAAGCCAGCACAGCATCTTAGATGCGCTTCATATAAACAAGCTTAATAAATGGGCAGAACCAGACTCACAGATTAAGGCCTTGAAAATAAAAATAAAACGCTGCACTTCCACATTTTATCAAACGTTTTTTTAATGTGTAGCGGCAGTGTTGGATCCTAACTAGGCTCATTAGCTTGACCTTTCATTAGCAAGCGTGTTTGTGCACACCCGTTTGAAGAGATTCTCTCTAACTAAGCCATTTGTAGATGGCTGTGAACAGCTTTGATAGTTATTTGGATACAGACTTTTATGCATCCTAATCATTAGTGACAAAATGTCTTCACCCATGTAACACTCCTGTGCCCCCCCCCCCCCAATCGCGTGGGCGCACATGACCTTGTTTAAACTGTGTATGTTCCTGTAACTGCATCCTTTTCCATAAAGCGTATCACACCATGCATTATTTCTCTTTGGTAAATGTTCCATAAAAGTTAAAACTAACTTAAAAATAAAAAACTGAAGTCATTCTGAACTAAAATAAGAACTCAAAACAAACATAAAATAAGAAACAGATGGAGAATGACAGAAGTCTGGGCCTCTGTGCAAGGAAGAGAATCATTTCTGGTCTTGGAGTAATGTGCACATGTTACTGTGTGTGTGTGCTTGTGTGTATGCGCATGTGCATATGTGTGTGTGTGCTTGTGTGTGGTGTGTGTGTAAACTAGTTTCTTCCCATTAGCCTTTGCACTGATTCTCAGTCTGTTCCTTCCTGAGAAAGCCAGGCTGTCAGAGGGAAGCCGCTCACTTTAACCAGACACAGGAAGGGGTGAGAGAGCCATTGGCTTTCTCACAGGGAGGAAGAGGAGGGTGATGTTTCCCAGGGTGGCTGTGTCTCCGTGGGGCTTAGGTGTGGATTAGAGCACAGTGCCGGCTCTATACTGACATAACTCAATTATCAGTAATTATCACCCAGGAATTAAATCAATCCTTCTGCAGGAAGACACACTCTTAATGCTACAATCAGTTTCTTTGCACGATGGGGATGCAAGTCAAATTTACACCAACAGCTACATTTAGAAACATGATGTACTCACACATGCATTCGCGCATGTATGTATGTACCAGCATGGTGGTCTATGATTATAACCAGATTGACTGTTGGGGCGTACTGTATTTGGTGGGATCAGCACCGAAAGCTCAGCTTGCTCTTTCATGGCAGCTGGGTCTAAGGTGATGTCAGCATGAGGGAATGACATCATTGGCAAAGAGCAGAAGCGCATTGTGATGCGGAGCAGAAGCTCCTCCCCCGGCATTGTGATGCCTGTACATTAATAAGTCCAGGAACAGGACTGATTGGGTACAGCACCACACTGGCTGATGGGAAATGTTTTGTCTTTTTTACAGACGAGCATAAAGGAGGGGCTTCTGCTGAAACAGACCAGCTCCTTCCAGCGGTGGAAAAAGCGCTACTTCAAACTGAGGGGCAGAACACTCTACTATGCCAAGGATTCCAAGGTAGGCCTTCACCTGGACACACCCACCATTCTTGCACCCTGAGGCTTCAGCTGGTATGACACCTAATGCCACACATAACCAATCATCCTACTGTGTCACAGACTCCCAACACCCAACTCCCAACACCCATAATCTGCAAATCAGTCCCTTTAGCTGTAGATCACATGACTATACCCAACGCCCAACTCCCAACACCCATAATCTGCAAATCAGTCCCTTTAGCTGTAGATCACATTACTATACCCAACACCCATAACCTTCAACCCAGTCCCTTTAGCTGTAGATCACATGACTATACCAAACACTCAACACCCATAACACCATATGGGGGGTGGGATTGGGGGGGCAGGGACAAGTTGGGTGAGAGTAACCGCCGACTCTCAGTGAGGTAAGAGGGGCTCAGACAACAGCCGTGTGGCTCTCAGGGTAAGAGCGGCTCCAGACCAATGGCCTGTGTGCCTGTCGCAGGGTAGAGGCGGGCAGACTAAACCTGTGGGCTCAGGGAAGAGGGGGGCTCCAGACCTAATGGCCCTGTGTGGTTGCCCTGTCGCAGGGGGTAAGAGGCGGGCCCAGCAACAGCCTGTGGCTTCAGGGGAGAGCGGCAGACCTAACAGCCCCTGTGTGGTTACCCTGTCGCAGGGGGTAAAGGGCGGGGCTCCAGACCTAACGCCCTGTGTGGTTGCCCTGTCGCAGGGGGGTAAGAGGGCGGGGCTCCAGACCTAACGGCCCTGTGTGGCTCTCAGGGGGGTAAGAGGGCGGGGCTCCAGACCTAACGCCCCTGTGTGGCTCTCAGGGGGGTAAGAGGGCGGGGCTCCAGACCTAACGGCCCTGTGTGGTTGCCCTGTCTCAGGGGGGTAAGAGGGCGGGGCTCCAGACCTAACAGCCCCTGTGTGGTTGCCCTGTCGCAGGGGGGAGAGGCGGGCTCAGACCTAAGCCCTGTGTGGCTCTCAGGGGGGTAAGAGGGCGGGGCTCCAGACCTAACGGCCCTGTGTGGTTGCCCTGTCGCAGGGGGGCGGCGTGCTGTCCCGGTGGCAGGAGCGGGCCTACCGTGTGTCCCGGAGCCGGGTGTGCTGGAGGGTGCTGTCCGTGTGCTGGACGGGGCCCCGTCGCGCCCCCCCGCACCTGGGCGCCAGCGGCTCGGAGGAAGGGTTGGTGGCAGTTCGGGTCAGCAGCAGCGGCCTCCAGTTCTTACGAGCGCCGAAGCTCTATTGGCTGGCCTCCCGTGCATCCGCTTGTCCACCGCGTATCGCAGACGGCATTACCCAGCATGCCTGCTCTCCGCCCGCTCCTCATTCGGTCCGGAATGAGGGAGAGCAGAGCAGCACCCCCTGGTGATGCCGCTCATGACCCATTCCCCACCCCCCAGCTCAAACCCATGTTGGGGGCCGAGGGATGGGGCCACTGTCTTTGTCCCACAGGGCTCAGTCCATCCATAGAACTCAAACTCCCATGAGCACAGGAGGAGGAAGCGCTCGGTGTCTCTGACCTCATCGCTGTTTCCTGTACGCTGTTTCCTGTACGCTTTCCGAGTCCAGCCTCCAGCCTGCTTCATTATCCACGTTTTCTCTCTGTGCTGAGTCAAGGCTCAAATTCACCCCCTAAATCAGAACAGCGACGGTCACAAAATCGCTAAAAAAGGGACCCAGTCTGCAATCCTGTTCTTACAGCAGCACAATCCCACAGATCTGGTCTCCCTGAATGCCAAAACACAACCACATTTATCACATTATGCCCTGCATTTCTTTAGCCTGACATCCAATTTTGTGATTTCAGTTTTGGACACAAGTACCAGAGTCATTGCTAGAACTCCAGCACCAGTTTCTCCTGGACCCGCAATAGAAGAGGAATATAGAGAATGAATATATCCAGGAACTCATAATCGGTTGAGAAAGGAATTTAAAATGATCAGTCTTCAGTCTTTGGCCTTGGAAAAGGTTTTATAATTTTTTGACGAGCAGTCAAATAGGCCGAGCTGTCCCACCCTGGGGGTGGGGAAAACCCCAGCAAAATGTGGAGGGGGGGGGGTGGGGGTGCTGGACTTTCCAAACCTGTGACACAGAGGGAGAGAACGCGCCCGGCGGTGCCGGGGTGACGTCATGCCACACGGTCGGAGGCTGGCACAGCTGAGCTGAGGGCACCGTTAGAGGTGGCAAAGCCGCCCCTCGGTCACACCTCCCCCGCTGAGAGCGCTGGACCATTTGCTCAAACGCTGAAACATAAGCGAAAGTGTTACACGTGAACGCCCACATCACAAGGACCCATTCACAGACATAACGTCTACGTCTGAACAGCTGTGGCCCTTGAGAGCTCGAAGCCAACGCCATTGAACATTGCAGGAGTCATTCGATATTTCCACCCCTTGGCTTTTCACAAGCAGCATGGAATTCATGCGGTTAAACAGTTAAGAGTCTAATTAACGAGATTCATGGGGAGGGAAATACCAAACGACCTCCAGCCGTCCAGGGCCACTGCTGAGCATTCCTCCATTTTCACCTCCCCAGATCAGTCATTATATAGAATATAAGGACATATCTGAGTACAGACACACTGGACAGATCTCAGTACAGACACACTGTGGACACATCTCAGTAGAGACACACTGTCGACAGATCTCAGTATAGACACACTGTGGACACATCTTAGGAGAGAGTCAGTGGATAGATCTGAGTTAGTCTCAAATCACACGTTAAATCCACAGACATTTTACAAAGTGATTCTGATACAAAATGCTTATATTAGTTGTAGGAAGGCAAGCAAAGAATCTTGGCCTCACTCTGGCAAAGATGACAACATTCTGATGTGATATAACGAGCAACAACTCCACTGAAGGAGTTTACCTGACAAGCAGCAATGCCATCCATGACCTCCCTTTTAGTCTCTGTTAATGAGGTCATAGGTCATAGGTCATTGCCCCCGTTTACCGTGCCTCCCTGCACTCTCTCCTTCTGTTTACAGTCTCTCATTTTTGACGAAGTGGATCTGTCCGATGCCAGCGTTGCAGAATCCAGCACCAAGAATGTCAACAACAGCTTCACGGTAGGCAGCCATTTTGATGAATTACTTCTGTGCCACGGAACAAGTTAAGGAGGCCTGCTGTAATGTGGTTCCACTCACAGACCATGTAAACACTCTGTAGGAGTGGCCAAGTGACTGTTGGTTCAGGTGGGAACAATTTTAAAGAAACATCACAGGACTAAGAGGACCTCAAACCTCCTGCTGTGAAGAATGTACTGAGCAAGAATATTCAAAACTTTTTGGCTTGTTTACATCTTTTTATAATCTATTTTTGAAAACCATTAGACAAATATTAAAATATGTATTTACCATGGTGTAGCTACACCTTAATCCTAAAAGTTAAATGCTAATCATCTCTATAAATTCTCAACTGAGTAAATTTAAAGGAATTCTAATTTCATTGCTCTTTCTTCAACTGTCTGCTTTTTTCATTTTGAGAGATGAACTGAGAAGTTCTGATTTTTTAAAGAATTTAAAAGAATGGCTGTCTTACACACCCCCCCGCACTGTTCCAAGCGGGGGCTCAGAGGACATGTGGAAGGACAGCATTTTGCATGGGTTTCCAAGTCTCTTACAAAGTCTAAGTGTAACAGTAATTACAGACCACTTTCCCTGCTGAATATATACTTAAAAGAAAAACAACATCTGCAAAGATTAATGAACAGTGTTCTGCCAGTGGTTCTATTATTAGACGGTGATGAAAAAATGTTGCAGGGATTGCTATAGTGTCAGTCTGCATTTGCCTGCACTTGCTGTAGCATCCAGGAATATACGAAACAGGGACTTAACTTTACTACACTGAGGCTGAAAGGAAGTTAAAACAAAACTCTGTTTCTGAAAATGACATTTCATCTGGACTTCAGACCTTTACAGTAAATTTGTTTGTATCAGAAATGTCTAAAAATGAAATAATTCAAAAATATATGCGTGATTCTAAATATTTTCTACAGTGTATGGTCTGAAGAGTACAGAGGTGCTGTTGACTAATTAAAGACTTTTCAGCATTAATTACCATCTGGTTCTGCTTGCCTGTGTGAGGAAACGTGGGCGTGTCCGTTGGAGTCTTCTCTCTGAGCAGCTGGCAGCCTTGCCACAGCAGACTGGCTTTGTGCATCGGTGTGTGTGCCATATACCGTGTACTGTGTACTGTGTGGCGTGTGCCATATACCGTGTGCAGTGTGGCGTGTGCCATATACCGTGTACTGTGTGGCGTGTGCCATGCACCGCGTGCAGTGTGGCGTGTGCCATGCACCGCGTGCAGTGTGGCGTGTGCATCGGTATGGCTGTGTGGTGTGCATGTCGTGTAAACTGTGTGAGCGTGGGGAGCAGCGAGGGCAGCACACTGCTCTATAAACAGCAGACAGCTCCCAGGCCGGCTAAAAAAAGACAGGGAAGTGAAGCAGAGTAAACCTCCAGGGGAAAAGATGAGCTATAAATAGCACCTGTCCCTTTTGTGTCAGAGTGAGTACGTCTTGCACAATGTGACTGCTGCCACTGTGTGAAGCCGAGAAGTGTGTGTTGTGTGTGTGTGTGTGTGCGCGTGTGTGTGTACGCGTGCGTGTCTGAGTGTGTATGAGTGTGCGTGTGTGTATGCACATATGTGTATGTACGTGCTTGTGCACTGTCTGTGTATGTATGCGTGTACTGTGTGTGTGCACGTGTGTGCATGTGTGTATGCCTGTATGGAGTTTTCCTGCAGCATTTAAGACAATTTGCTCAGTTTTTTGCAACGTGCTCTTGGCATACTAATTTACAGTCTATGAGGAAGAGGCGACACCATCTCTCTGCTCGTGAGTTCCTTTTTCAGGAGAGCACATCATGAGAACATCGTGCTGAGAGCAGTGCTATTATCGCACGCTATTTTCTCATGATAATAGCGCTATTATATCATTAGACTCTGTTCAGGTCTTTATTACACTGTGTACCATATCACTGATGAGCTCCAAGCTTGACAAATGTATGTCTTTTCAAAAAGGAGAGAAACATTATTTATCTCTCCAAATAAAGACTCACGGGTGTGCTCAGATTCTGCTGATGGTTGAGTGAAGCCCTTTCTGATGCAATGAAAACCAGTTTATTTTCCAAACTGAAAAAACTGTGAAACGTGCACTCACAGTCTTAATGCATGCACTAACTCTTGAAGAGTAGGCTTGTGTGTGTTTGTGTGTGTGCATGCGGGCGTGCATGTGTGTTTGTGTGCGTGTGTGCATATGTGTGCGTGTGAGTGCGTGAATGTGTGTGTGCGTGTGTGTATGTGTGCGTGTGGGTGCATGCGGGCGTGCGTGTATGTGTGCGCGTGTGTGTGTGAGTGTGTGTATGTGTGCATGTGCATGCATGTCTGTGTAAGATTGGGAAAGACTGACAGGACGTTTTGAAGGGAATCCTCTGAATGATGTCATAATCAGGGGTGGACTTTGCTGTGAGGAAGAGAGAGTGAGAGCAAGAGAGAGGGAGGGAGAGGGAGAGCAAGACAGAGGGAGAGAGAGAGAGGAAGGGAGAGCAAGAGAGACAGGAGAGAGAAAGAGAGAGTGAGAGCAAGAGAGAGGGAGGGAGAGGGAGAGCAAGAGCAAAAGAGGGAGAGACAGGAGAGATAGCAAGAGAGAGAGAGAGAGGGAGAGCAAGAGAGAGGGAGCGAGAGAGAGGGGGAGGTAGCGAAGGCTGTGATTTTCTCCATTTAAAGATGTCTCTCTGCTTCACAGACTTCCAGGGAACAGGTAATGGTGAATTGATTTTAAATAGCAGCAGGCTAATCTTCACCATGGCTTTGGTGCTGACTGAGAAGAGATGTGGATGAAATCTTGTGTGTGTGTGTATGTGTGCGGATGTGTGTGCGCGTGTGTATGTGTTTGTGCGTGTGTGCATAAATATGTGTGCGTGGGTGTGTGTGAATGTGTATAAATATGTGTGTTTGTGTGTGCGTGTGTGTATAAATGTGTGCATGTGTGTGTGAATGTGTACAAATGTGTGCGTGTGTGTGTGCATGTGTATAAATGTGTACGTGTTTGAAGGGGGTGCATGTGGGTAATGCTATTCTGGGGCTTGGCTGCCTGTTGTATTTTTCATAGCTGCATTTTAATACAGCACAGTTATATGGTCTTTGATTAGGGTGGGGGGTGGGGGGGCCTCGGTAGCGGGTTAGATTAGGGTTCTCTCGGGTACGCCTGAAGCGCTGTCTGCACATCCCCAAAGCCGCCGTTAGTTTTGGTTTCAGAAACGCGACTGCTTCACAGCGTGAGCCTGTGTGCTGCTGTGCTTCTGCTCTGTAAGACACAGGTGTGCTGCTGTGCTCCGTAAAGCACAGGTGTGCTGCTATGTCTGTAAAGCACAGGTGTGCTGCTGTGCTTCTGCGCTGTAAAGCATAGGTGTGCTGCTGTGCTCTGTAAAGCACAGGTGTGCTGCTATGTCTGTAAAGCACAGGTGGGCTGCTATGTCTGTAAAGCACAGGTGTGCTGCAGTGCTCTGTAAAGCACAGGTGGGCTGCTGCGTTCTGTAAAGCACAGGTGGGCTGCTATGTCTGTAAAGCACAGGTGGGCTGCTGTGCTCTGTAAAGTACAGGTGGGCTGCTATGTCTGTAAAGTACAGGTGGGCTGCTATGTCTGTAAAGCACAGGTGGGCTGCTATGTCTGTAAAGCACAGGTGTGCTGCAGTGCTCTGTAAAGTACAGGTGGGCTGCTATGTCTGTAAAGCACAGGTGGGCTGCTGTGCTCTGTAAAGTACAGGTGGGCTGCTGTGCTCTGTAAAGTACATGTGGGCTGCTGTGCTCTGTAAAGCACAGGTGGGCTGCTGTGCTCTGTAAAGCACAGGTGGGCTGCTGTTCTCTGTAAAGCACAGGTGGGCTGCTGTGCTCTGTAAAGTACAGGTGTGCTGCTGTGCTCTGTAAAGCACATGTGGGCTGCTGTGCTCTGTAAAGCACAGGTGTGCTGCTGTGCTCTGTAAAGCACAGGTGGGCTGCTGTTCTCTGTAAAGCACAGGTGTGCTGCTGTGCTCTGTAAAGCACAGGTGTGCTGCTGTGCTCTGTAAAGCACAGGTGTGCTGCTGTGCTCTGTAAAGTACATGTGTGCTGCTGTGCTCTGTAAAGTACATGTGTGCTGCTGTTCTCTGTAAAGCACAGGTGTGCTGCTGTGCTTCTGCTCTGTAAAGTACAGGTGTGCTGCTGTGCTCTGTAAAGCACAGGTGGGCTGCTGTGCTCTGTAAAGCACAGGTGGGCTGCTGTGCTCTGTAAAGCACAGGTGGGCTGCTGTGCTCTGTAAAGCACAGGTGGGCTGCTGTGCTCTGTAAAGCACAGGTGTGCTGCTGTGCTCTGTAAAGCACAGGTGGGCTGCTGTGCTCTGTAAAGCACAGGTGTGCTGCTGTGCTCTGTAAGGTACAGGTGTGCTGCTGTGCTCTGTAAAGTACAGGTGTGCTGCTGTGCTCTGTAAAGCACAGGTGGGCTGCTGTGCTCTGTAAAGCACAGGTGGGCTGCTGTGCTCTGTAAGTTACAGGTGTGCAGGCGTCTACACTTTAGGGAGACAGTACACAGGTGCACATTAAGCAGCAGGAATGGGCCGTTTTACAGGGCAAATACAGATCATGTGCTGTTCGGGGGGTTTTGGCAGGAGGAATTCTGGAGGTTGAAGGTACACTTGTGTTCAATTATATTACATATTAATATACTGTGTGTGTGTGTGTGTGTGTGACTGTGTCTGAGTGTGTGACTGTGTATGTGTGTGTGTATGAGTGAGTGTGCGCCTGTGTACGTATGTGTGTGTGTGCACGTACGTGTGTGTGTGTTTGCATACTGTCCTTTGTTCGAGCACCTATGTGTGGGTTTGTTTGAGTGTCTATGCGTTTGTGCTGGCATACGTGTGTAAATGCACTATTGTGAAAGAAGTGTTTGTCTGTGTGTGTGCCTGTGCATTCTATATTAAAATAAGCGCCCAGAGTCTATCAGGACTGTGCCATGTGTTCCTGCTTTAATATGCACAGAAGTGGAGCAGATAGACTGCATGTTGAATAAGTGCCAGAGGCACAGGGAATTTCTTATTTAAGTTTGGCAGAGCAGCTCTTCAGTGTAATATCTCTGTGTCAGAAGTTTATTCCACTAATTGCATGTGCGCCCACGGGGAACATTCTGGTAAAGACAATCTGGTCTTTCAGAGATAGCTCATGATTGTCTTCCAGTGACCATATTTACTGAAAGTGCAGACTGCAGTGAAAATGTCTGTCCAATCAGCAGCAGTGAGCACGCCTGCAGCGTATTTAACCGGTTCAGCCAATCACCGTCCGGTTCAGCCAATCACCGTCCGGTTCAGCCAATCACCGCCCGGTTCAGTCAAACACCGCGTGGTTCAGCCAATCACCGTCCGGTTCAGTCAAACACCGTCCGGTTCAGCGAATCACCGTCCGGTTCAGTCAAACACCGTCCGGTTCAGCCAATCACCGTCCAGTTCAGTCAAACACCATCCGGTTCAGCCAATCACCGCCCGGTTCAGTCAAACACCGTGCAGTTCAGCCAATCACTGTCCGGTTCAGCCAATCACCGTCCGGTTCATTCAAACACCATCCGGTTTAGCTGGTCACCGCACAGTACAGTTATGACCGCTGGCCCAGCACGCCTCTGCTGTTCCGCTGCTTTGGCCGGCTAAGGTCACTCCCCAGACACTGATCGCTGCCTCCCTCACCCTGCATACTCTGCCATCAGACCGATCAGTCACTGGCCTTTTCTATCGGGGATTCTGAATGATTCAGAGCTGTCAGCCACCATCTCAGCCTGCAAGGAGGGATACCTCTATCGCCGCCCTGATGGCCTTGTGTGAGCCCCTTTCCCAGGGCTAAACCCCCTCACTCTCAGTGGCCTGGGACGCAGACTGCAGGAGTTATATAATGCAGGTGTCGGAATGCTAATGTAATTGCTGCACAAATTACATCAGGTGGGGGTGGAAATCGATTGGAGGTTTTTGGCAAAAGCACATCCAATGGACTTCTCAGGTAATACATATCGAGCAAGTGCTTTTATGTTGTAAAACAGTGTTACTTGAGAGCACATTATCTTCACAATAATGAAAGAGCACACCAGGTTTCTGCGGCCTGTAAAATGATTAAATCTCTTCAGATCAGGAAAGAATCTGCGGATAATATAAAGAAAATAAAAGGTGTACAATTCGATGTGTGTGTCCTTTGGCTGTTAAACACCAGACCTGCTGTGGACCTCTTCTCTTTTAATGGCAGCTGAGGAAGGTGGCTGGACTGTGTGTGTGTGTGTGTGTGTGTGCATGTGTGGGCGTCTGTCTTGTGTTTTGAAAGAAGGCTGTGGCAGAACTGTGGATGTTTCAGACATCTCCCCCACACCCCCACATCAGGTCAGGAGGCCTGGTCACATGGCGCCCCCCCGTAAACAACACACTCTACATCTGATTGGACAGCAGAAAGAAACACGCCCTCTGATAAAAAAAGAGGTCTCATCACCAGGGAACTGAGCGTTATACAGGAATGATTTCCACCAGCACATAATTAAGTGTGGCATGGTAATGCTGAGAACGATTGCATGGTCCCGTGTCATTCATGCGCACAGAAGCTTCAGATTAACTGCATTTCCCAGGGAATTTAAAAGTGATTTCCTCAGTTTCAGGACGCCTCCACGGCTGTGAAACCGGATTCTAAAAAAGGTTTCTGACAGATGCTGAGGGACTGCGAGGCAAGGCTGCCGGGAAAAACAGCACATTTATATCCCTCTCGCCGAACGTGTCCCCGTCTTCGCAAGAACACGGAGGATGATTTCTTTATATAGAACGATGGGACGGCCAGGAGCTGGCGTTCTGATGGCGCTGTTCCCCTGCACCCGGGCGATGGGTGCAGTGTTAACGCTCAGGCCTAACGAGTCGTGTCTGAACAGCCGATGTAACGAGCTGGCTGCACAGCAGAGCGCTGGGCTGGGGTTATACGGGCAACTCCCCGCCATTTCAGCATGAGCTTGCAGGGTACAAAGATCGGTGCAGTGTTAGAGCAGAACGCTCTTCACATAACCTTACACACACCTAAAGGAACCTGGGGCCCGTCCTCACGGAACTCGGGTCAGGCTGTGGGTTGGGCTGGGTTGGATCAAGCCGAGTTGGGTTATGTAGGGTCAGGTCTGGCCAGGCTGGGCTTGGTCAGGTTGGGTTGGGTCGGGCCAGGCTGTGCTGGGTCGGGCCGGCAGAGCAGGACTGCAGGGTCCCTAGGGGCCCATCAGGTCCATGGTGCTCTAGAACACAGGCCCCACCCAGACAGACTAAAGCAGAGGAGTGGGGGAGGGGAGGGGGAAGAGTGTAAGACCTAATCAATAAGTAATGAAAGCATTAAAAGCAGAGGTTAGTCTGCTGGGAGCGTTTCAGCAGAGGCGGTCTTTGTTATGAAACAGGCTTTTAGCATCTTCCCAAGCGCTCTGCCCATCACAGTGAATCTCACTCAAGTATTTCGAGGGGGGGCGGATACTTTGGCAGTGCGGGGGGGGGGGCGTTGGTGCGCTCCCGGCTCTCTGTCTTAAAGAAGAGACAGCTCTTCAGCAGCTCAGTGCAGGCAGCTGGCAGTAGCGCTGGAGGAGGTGCTCACACAGGCCAGTTCTCTCTCCAGGTAATTACTCCCTTCCGAAGGCTTATCCTCTGCGCGGAGACCAGGAAAGAGATGGAGGACTGGATCAGCTCGCTCAAGTCCGTTCAGTCCAGAGAGCATTACGAGGTAAGAGGTCTCCTGCTCCGCGCTCTCGCTCGCTCGCTCACTCACCCTCCTCACAACTTCTGCCCGCTCCTCTCCCTGCCTGTGGACGGTCCGCGTTCGTGCGCGCAGGCGAGTCGGGGATTTATACGTGTCCGTCCGCCGCTCCTTAGCTCGGATACGCGTGTTCTGTGATGTTCTTCTAGCCGTCGCTGCTGCCGTATCTAACTCCTGCTCACCTGCCCTCGGGAACAGCCCGTGTCTCATCGCTCCTTTGAGCCGCGTCCTCATCCAGCGTGCGCGGCGAGCTCGTTTTTGTCTCCCGGTATTCCAGCGCCGCGTCTTCCCTCTCCCGCGTCTACGAGCCTCGGCCCCTCCGGTCGGCACTTCAGCCCGGCGAGCCGGTGGCTGCTGGCGCTTTTTCACCGCCAGCCTGAGAGACGAGATGCAGCGCACGCGTCGTAGGGGATTGAGTGCGCTGCGGGGGGCTAAACCGATTTTCTCCCCATGCTGGAGTCTTAAAATCTGAAACTCTTTTTGGCAATATAGCGACCGCTGTACTAAAGCCAACGTGATTACAGCTCACCTGTGGGAAGACGAACCCTGTTTTAAGAGAAAGCACAGACCTTGAATGATGGTCGACAGAAACGTCCACCCCCTTCCCCCCTGACTCTCTCTCAAATAATATATTTAACACCTTTTGGATGCATTGGTTCCCTGGGACCTTCACCCCGGTCCACTGCAGCAGTTGATGCTTAGGTTCCGAGGACGAAACGTGTCCCAGTAGGCGGGGATGGACAGCCTGGTCTCTTTGATGGACAGGATTTCCAGTGTAATCAATAAGACTGTTCACTTCACCCCGATTTCATCTTGTGCTTTATCCTTAACATTTACTTCTGAATTTCATGAAGAATCTTCATTTAGAGTTTTCTTTTTCTTATACTACTGCACTGTAATGAAATATGTAGCAGGGAAAGTGGAAAATATTGCTCTTGCTTGTATTAATTAGTCCAAGTTCAGGACCAACTGTATTGTGGAATGTGTGGGGGGGTGGAGTGGGTGAGGTTTGGGAGCGAATTTTCTCAGTTGTCATATTGATGTTTTTCTGAAAGATTGCAGACTGGACGGTGCATGCCATTTGTGTGTCCATGCAAGCGCATGTGTGTGCAAGCGTGTGTGAGTGTGTATGAATGTATGTGTCCATGTATACGTGTTTGTGTGTGTATGTGTGTGTGTGTATGTGTGTGAGTGTGCGTGTGTGTGTGTGTGCATGTTGAAAGGAAGCCATTAGCTCTGTAAAGTGCACTTTTAGAGCTTGCAGTCTTATCCTGGTGCTGCCAACTTGTCTAACTTCTCCTTTGCCAGACGGCACAGTTTAATGTGGAACATTTCTCAGGGATGCACAACTGGTATGCCTGCTCCCACGCTCGCCCCACCTTCTGCAACGTCTGCCGGGACAGCCTATCAGGAGTGACCTCCCACGGCCTGTCCTGCGAAGGTAAGGGCTCTGCTCCCCCGTCGCCCTCTCCTCGCCTCTTAGGACGTCCCGCCAGAACAGGGTCCCCTCAGCCACCCCTTGCCTCTTTTGACGTCCTGTCAGAACCAAGTCCCCTCATCCACCCCTTGCCTCTTAGGACGTCCTGTCAGAACAGGTTCAGATCAGCCACTCCCTGTGATAACAGCAGGATCAGGCAGCTCTCTGCTTCCCAAGAGGAGTGACCATATTCCCCTAGTATTCGTTTGGCATGGTAATGAGCGGTGAGGTAATTTAGCAGCTCAGGAAGTGTGTGCACTATGCGTGTACTGTGAGGGCAGTCCACCGCTCTCAGACGCAAGTGCACCTTGAAGAGCGCTTGTGGTTGTAGTGCTTGCTCTAAAAACAGGGCAGAAAGAAAATATATAATATTAATGCAAAGAAATCATGCAGAAAGATTAGTCTTAATTAGTGAGATTAGGAGAAGGTGCACATTAAGTCTGGCCCCACAGCAAAAAAGTACCTGGAATCAGGAAGTAAATGTTACCACTTTGTACTACAAAACACTGCAAAGCTTTGCTTAATCTTTCAAATATTGGGGGAAGGGTATTTAACAATGCCATTACTTTGCTGTTGTTAAACAGGAGCAGCTAAACATTATTCTGTAGTTTTTGAAGTGCGTTTGACTGACAGATCACCATAGCTTCACTGACATTTGGGTACTCAACAGAACTTAGTGTAGTTTGTTATGCTGCTTGTTTCATATGGAGATCATTGTGCTGTACCAACACAGACCTGCTGCTCTTCCAGCAAAGCTATACGCTGGAGCGTGCTCTGTGCACGCTGAAACCTGCCCGCTGTCTGCGTTTCTGTAAGAGGGAGGCTCCGTGTCTCTCCCGTCCCCTGCAAACCCAGCACAATTAAAACCGGGATTTTCCGGATCAAAGATCAGTGGAAATGAAGCAGGGGAATGCAGGGGAAGGTTGGGGTAGGCAGGGAAAGGTCAAGGAAGGCGGGGAAAGGCTGGAGGAAGGCTGGGGGAGGGCGGGAAGGGCGAGGGAAGGCTGGGAGAGGGTAGGGGAAGGGCGGAGGAAGGTCAGGGGGAAGGTTGGGGAGGTCGGGGGAAGGCTGGAGGAAAGCTGGGGGATGGCCGGGGAAAGCTCAGGAAAGGCGGGGGAAGGCTGGGGAAAGCTTGGGAAAGGCGGGGAAGGCTGGGGAAAGCTTGGGAAAGGCGGGGAAGGCTAGTGAAAGCTCAGGAAAGGGGGGGGAAGGTTTGGGAAAGCTCGGGAAAGGTGGAGAACGCTGGCGGAAGCTCGGGAAAGGCAGGAGAAGGCTGGGGAAGCTCGGGGAAGGCGGGGAAGGTTGGAGAAAGTGGGGGAAGGCCGGGGCCTATAATGGGTACAGATGGAGAAAGCAGAGGAGCCCAGAACCATCAGTGCTGCTCATTTGTCACTTTCATTCGAAGCACAAACCAATCAATACAGAAGCTGTGTGATAGACCCGAGGAGACAGATTTAATATTCCTCCCAGACTAATTTGACAGTGGCATCCTGTGTGTCTTAGTCCATTAGCAGGTTGTTCCTAACACTGTAGATTACATTTGATATATAGCTAGAGACCCCATTAAAGGTCTAAATTCTGTACATATATTCACAAATAACAGATGCAATGTGTATTTGCCATATGTAAATGGGACATGTTTGAGGTCTCCATAAAATCCACCATCCCTCGGAAAGGAAATAATTGGGAAAAACATGTACGATCGCATTAGATCATAAATTGTGTGCAAGAACGTTTCCAAGAACATTTCAGAATTCATAATTTTTTTTTCTTATCTGTATTTGTTCATGGCTGTTGCACAAAAACAAAGGCCTGCACGTCATGAATCCCACATTTGTTTTTCGTAGGAAGATTTAAAAAAAGTTTTGTGAATGAGGCCCGTTGTGAGGAGAAGCAGAGCTTTTTGTTGAGCTGTGCTCTCTAAAGAGAAGACCAGGCTCTGTGTTGAGTTTTGTGCTCTAGAGAGAAGACCAGGCTCTGTGTTGAGTTCTGTGCTCTAAAGAGAAGACCAGGCTCTGTGTTGAGTTTTGTGCTCTGAAGAGAAGACCAGGCTCTGTGTTGAGTTTTGTGCTCTAGAGAGAAGACCAGGCTTTGTGTTGAGTTCTGTGCTCTAAAGAGAAGACCAGGCGTTGTGTTGAGTTCTGTGCTCTAAAGAGAAGACCAGGCGTTGTGTTGAGTTCTGTGCTCTAAAGAGAAAAAGAGAAGACCAGGCGTTGTGGCGAGTTCTGTGCTCTAAACAGAAGACCAGGCTGTGGTCTGAGCTGCTGTGGTTTAATGAAGCCTATGGACCTTTGGATCCGGGTCCTGATGCGGGCGGGCGGCGTAGCCATAGTGATGGTGTCCCATGGTCCCCTGTAGAATGATCTTACAGCGCTTCTGTCCCACAACGCTGGTGTGCTCTCATCAAAAGGAGGCTGTGTTTTTAGCTCGCTAATGAGTGGTGAGAGACGCATTTCGAGCCTGTGGGGAGGACCGTGTGGTCACACTGCTAGCATGTAATGAGCCGCTGACAGTGCCCCTCATCCACAGGGAGGCCCAGACCTCACGACACAGGGAGGGCGTGTGGTGGCTTAATGTTGCGCTAAATTAGGGTTTCACGGGCCTGTTCATGCGCGAGCCTTTTCAGACGGGAGCCACGGAAACACTCCGCCATCACCCGGTCCTGGTGACGGGTAATCACACGCTCTGGCTGGGTGCACGGTCACATGGTCATGGGAGCTCTATGCTACGGGTTCTCATCGGGCTGGCAAAAGCCTCCGGCAGGCGCGGTAATGAAACGCCTGCGTTTCGGAAGCGTTTGACAGTTCTGTGAGCGAGAATGGCGCGGTTAGCGACTCGATGCCACCGGGAGGAATGACCCTGATTACGTGCTGAGGGAGCGTGTGATCAATCAGACACTTAATTTTCATCCTGCTACCAACCAGATGAGCTTTCTTAATCAGATTAAGCCTGTGATTCAATTACCCAAGGAAATCAAGCACAGATCTGCCAGCCTTTAGTGAAGTGGGCCTTGCAGACGCAGCCAGGGGTGGCGTGGGAGGTTGACGTGTCCACGTGTTCGCGCACACACGTGTGCGGAGGTCTGCAGGTGTCTGTTCTAGCTGTCCTACACAGCAGCAGCAGTGCACCTGGCAGGTGACTGTTATTAAATCTGATGAAAGCGTGGCTTTCTCCTGCAGTACTCTCTGCAATAGTGATTAAAACTTACACGTGCCACATGTCAGATTTGACAGTTGAATCTGCTCAATCGCACAGAAGACGGTGCAAAGGGGGAAACGGACATAAGCACAAAAAATGAAAGCACTCACAGTGCTGTGTGTGAAGGGCAGAGGTGGACTTGGAGCTCTTTCTCCAGACCAGGTCCCAGGACATCACGTTAAAAACGCACATATGTCCCGAAGCATCATCCCCACCCTGAGCCTCCACCTGCACCCGCCCTCCTCCATCCACCACCACGCTACGCTACTGTTTCTCATCTTGTTCAGCAGACGGGGTTTCCCACAAACCCCTTGGCCTCAATGAAATGGATGCTGGGCTGAAGACTTTTTATAAAAAGTGAAATGGGGCCTCTCTCAGTCCATGGCCTCCCTCTTTTTTTCATCTGGTCTTCTTTTCGGTTTTTCTCCTGCTGTAAGCCAGTTTTAATACGTCACAGTTTTCCTCTGTCTGAGTGTTGGTCACATTGTTTAAAGTAATGGTGTTCCTCTACATTCAAAACCCTTTATTATAAATCACCTTCGTAAAATGGATTGTGGCAGTCCTCTTCCTGATTTGTCGAGAAGTGTATCAGGTGACCACGTTTATTTTCAGAGTTCCTCCAGGCACTGGTTTAGGTAGTATGTGGAACCCAGTCCAGTTGGACTGAATGCTCTGTATAAAAATAATCACACAGGCTTCGATTTTAAGTTTGCTTTCAAACTTTCAAGCAAGCACTTAAGCCTGGCACCAGACTGCTCCAGGCAGTGTCAGTATTTCAGCGTCCCTCATTAGTTTCATTAAGTGCTGTACACACAGAACAAACATGCTCCAGAGCAGGCTTTTCAGTTGGGAGAGCTAATGAGTCCATTTCCTGTTTTGTTTCTGCAGTGTGCAAATTCAAAGCTCATAAAAGATGTGCGGTAAGGGCCACTAACAACTGCAAATGGACCACACTGGCCTCTATCGGGAAAGACATCATCGAGGATGAGGACGGGGTGAGTAAGAGTACCAGCCTCACGTGTTTCTCCATGGCTGGGCTGGGCGCTACGGCCACAATATCCTATCATGATATCTTTCATACTGCTTATATTATGACTCTGTTTCATGGTATTTGGTTTTACAATAGAAATATCAGGAGAAATAAACTGAAACTTTTTTCTGATTCATGGCTACTATGAAGAGGGATGTCAGGAATGGAACTGTACATAATAAAAGGGTTTAGAAGGAGAGAGGGAGGATGAAGGGAAGGAAGAAGGAAGGAGGAGAGTGGTGGAGAAAAGACTGAGAGAAAAAGTCAAAGAAAGGTAGAGGCAGGGGAGTGGATGAAAAAGAGAGATGGAGAGATGCAAAAGGGAGCAGAGCAGGCTAACAGGAAGTGTGTGTTTCCGTCTGTCTCCCCTTGGTGGCGCTGTCTCAGATCGCCATGCCCCACCAGTGGATGGAGGGGAACCTGCCAGTCAGTGCCAGGTGTGCGGTGTGCGATAAGACGTGCGGGAGCGTGCTGCGACTGCAGGACTGGCGCTGTCTGTGGTGCAAGGCCATGGTGAGGATCCCCTTCCACCAGCTAAACTACACCCACACTCACTAATACAGGGCCTCACACAGGGATCCCCTTCCACCAGCTAAACTACACCCACACTCACTAATACAGGGCCTCACACAGGGATCCCCTTCCACCAGCTAAACTACACCCACACTCACTAATACAGGGCCTCACACAGGGATCCCCTTCCACCAGCTAAACTACACCCACACTCACTAATACAGGGCCTCACACAGGGATCCCCTTCCACCAGCTAGGCTACAAAGCTAATTTCTGAAACTCTTATATCACACACACTTAGACATTAGACAACATACTCTGAGAATGTACGCACTTAAAACTGTCAGACTTGAAATGCACATGAATACCACACACACTTAGACCTCACACTCTTTGATATTACACTGTCACAATGTTCATGCATCACACTCGACTTCACACCTTTGCACCTGTTTCCATAACAACTTGTGGGCAGCCAGTATCCTTGTACTTTCTGATTCGCTAAGCAAGTCTGTCTTATCTTTTATTATACATTTAAGACAACAGCTGCCGGTAGACATTTTTAATCCATGTTGGCAAACACAGATATAGTTTTGTTTAAAAAGCATCGCACCGGTATTGCTTGGTCGGAACGGGCAGTTAGATTGAGTGCTCCAAGATGCCACCCTGGGTCTGGTTCCTTGGCTCTGATTAACAGTTATCACTGAACGTGCTCGTCTAAATTTAAGCTTTTGACATTTTTTCATCAAGTACTTGAAGATGAATCGCAGGAAAGCGTGTACTTGGGCACAGTTGATGTATAACAGTTGGGTCTATTTCCTTTGGTTTCATTCTTTCATAGGACCAGCCCTAAGTGCTTTTAACTGCTGCTTGAAAATACAATTACGTCCAGTATCGAATCACAAAATGGCTTCCGACAGTTAAGTCTGGTAATTACCAAGTCTGTGGACTTCCTGTCTCCTCACTGGTGTGCAGAGAGGAATGCAGGCTCTCCCAGTCGCACTGTGACCGTGTCCCAGTCGCAGTCTGACTGTGTCTCTCTGCTTGGTCAGGTGCACACGGCCTGTATGGACCTGTATCCACGCAAGTGTCCCCTGGGTCAGTGCAAAGTGTCCATCATCCCTCCGACGGCCCTCAACAGCATCGACTCTGACGGTAGGTCTCTTAGCTCAGAGCCTCCTCACGGGAACTAATGACTTGATACCTACAATATTACCCACGAGGGTTTCCATGGTATCGACACCGTTACGTATTCTCGTTACTCCATTGGAGCAGGGGTGGGCAACCCGTTTCTGGTTTTCATTCCATCCAACTGGATCACAAGACTTTGACTGATTACTGGAGCCCCAGAAGAATATCCAGAGCCTGACTTGTAAAGCACTCAGTACCTCCAGCACTGGTCACTTGTGTTGATTAAGCCTCATAATTAATCCACTTCCATAGCTATAGGTTTGAATGGAGTAAAAACTTAAAACATCTGTGGCAGAGTTAGAAGAGGGCTGCCTACCCTTAATCTAGAGAAACATAAAAGACAATCAGGGAAGATGCACTAACCACGTAGTCTATTATAGGGGCATCAATAACAATTAGGCCTCGGTCATTTAGCGGATGCTTTTAGCCAAAGCAGGTTACAAAAGGCCATTTCACATGGTAAGGAAACACCATAAAAGCTCCAGATGGGTACTGTTACAGTCATATAAGCAATGTTAGGGAAAGCCATGCTCAGTTATCAACATACAGGCACAGCCAGTCTACAGCAGGCGTTTGAGCTGTTACAGTGCCCTATTGGTAAATACACTGATAATGAATTGTATGCACTTATTCGTTCTTCCTGAAATTGACCAATGGTATTCTAAAGACAAGAGAACTGGAAAAAGTTTGTATTATCCAAACTGAAACAACATGAGCGAATGCATTTCTCTACAAACTGAAAGGTATATAGGAAATTATACAGCCCAAACCCCCCACCCCCCCTTCCCATTGGTCTGCTCCGCCACCCTGCTTCAGACCAGTTATAGATGGAGATAACTATAACTGCGGGTTGAGCTGGTAAAGGTACAGGCACCAGTACTGGTCCAGTGTTGTCACAGCCCTAACGCACACAATACCTAATTATACTATAATATGCCTAATCCTACCAATGTGCAAATCGGGTAATGATGACCTGTTAGAGCAGTGTGGTAAAAATGTAATTAGCAGATACAGAGTTCACATGACTTATGCTGCTGACAGGAAGTGGGGAGAAAAGCAGTATCTGGTTACAGCAGCCAGAAAAGGGGCTCTCCGGTACATTTGGCACGCGCTGCTCCCCGACACCGAATTCTCCGAAAGGTTGTCAGTGCCGCGTGAACTTTACTTTTCTCCGTTGCCTTGGTTACTGGCTGCCTCAACAGACTGGGGAACGAATGCAGGGTGGGGACATCTGTGATGGATGGGAAGTCAGATGATCACATGACTTATTTTGCTCGCAGAAATCTGTCCAAGATATTTAAAGACAGCGGGAAAGGTCAGGATCGATATTTCAGGCCTTAACCGAATGCTTTATACTGGGGGCAGACTCAGAAGCGCTCAGCTCTCTCAGACAGAAGGGAAGCTTACAGCTCGCTTCATCTGAAGAGTCTTAACACCGTGTCCTTGTGACCTTTGACCTTTGCAAACTCTGGTACTGGGTTTGAAACTGATGCTCATGTAAATGGATTCTGACATTTCTTCACATTTCCGGATGTGGCCCTTGGGAAGGATGGCAGCCATCTTACCTTGCCGATAAAGACTCAAGCCTCACAGGAAATGAAAAAGCCCCCTGCTTTGGGGAAATCAGTGTCAAAATAACACTTGGCTCCACAGTGTAAATTGTGCAGTGCAGTGCAGTTTGCAGCGGGTAGTGGGGTTGGTGCGTGACTCTGCGTACTCAACGCTGAAATGAAATTTACACCTCCACGGGAGGCTGTGATTGGCTAATAATAGGAGGGTGCGCTGGGCTGGCAGTTTTACTGTTTCCACCGACAGTCTGGTGTAGAATCAGAGAAAGACAATACTAAAGCGTTCACACTTAACAGCGCATGCAGTGTGTGTTATGTGTTTGCATGGAACAGTCAACAATGCTGCTATCACTGATAGTGCCATGAAAACATATAGATTTCTTTAAATTCGATTTGTACAACTGTCAAATAATTATAAACATGTAAAGTCTTAATTACTGCAGTATTGCTACCTTTGTACCTGCTTTGCTGATACTAATTGATCATTATAGAATATAACGCTGGAGGTGTTGTTTGCATCAAGCCGGTCCTCGTGTTTACAGCTTGGCTCGTTAACATGAGCTCCAGAGAGCCGCTGGTAATGAGAGTCTGAAAGTGCTTTTTAATTATAATAATGACTCATATCACGCAGCCGCCTGAGGCTAGCCCTGCCGAGCACAGCTGCAGTCATGACCTGCGCAGCATGAAGAGACGTCTGCAGGACGCACCGTATGCCCAAAAACCCGGCTCTGACCCGGACCCTCTCTCTCTGTGGGGCTCGGGGGGCTGGTGGGCCGGGGGGCCGGGGGGGCTTGAAAGTGGAGTTAAAAGCTTTTAACCCCTTTTTTTGCGCAGGCTTCTGGAAGGCCACCTGCCCCCCGTCCTGCGCCAGCCCGCTCCTCGTCTTCGTCAACTCCAAGAGCGGGGACAACCAGGGGGTGAAGTTCCTGCGGCGCTTCAAACAGCTGCTGAACCCCGCGCAGGTCTTCGACCTGGTCAACGGCGGCCCGCACCTAGGGTGAGCCCAACCGGAGAAACAGCGTCATCCAACCAAACACACGGTCTAATGGTGCACATAAATTTAGCTGAAATATCTCTGGCTTTATGTTACAATGTGCAACTAATTTAGCTACATCTGGAGCAAAATGTTAATTTTTACCCAAATCATTACTGCAGAAATCAGTACATTCTTAAGCTCACGAGAGCTGGATTTGCTCATCCTCTGACACGATGAGAAGCGATTGTGACCTGAAGTTTAGCGCATCTTCCTGTAAGCGTAGCAGAGCTGGATATTCCTGATGCTAGTTACTGGTGGTGCAACACTGCAGCGGAGGACGATGCTGATGACAGTGCCCTCTTGTATTTTTCTCTTCCAGCCTACGGCTGTTCCAAAAGTTTGACAACTTCAGAATCCTGGTGTGCGGGGGAGATGGCAGCGTGGGCTGGGTTCTGTCCGAAATCGACAAGATGAACCTTCACAGACAGGTAGGCCTCAAACAGGAGCCTATGAGCTGAACCTTCACAGACAGGTAGGTCTCAAACAGGAGCCTACAAGCTTAACCTTCACAGACAGGTAGGTCTCAAACAGGAGCCTACAAGCTTAACCTTCCAGACAGGTAGGTCTCAAACAGGAGCCTACAAGCTTAACCTTCACAGACAGGTAGGTCTCAAACAGGAGCCTACAAGCTTAACCTTCACAGACAGGTAGGTCTCAAACAGGAGCCTACAAGCCTCTCGTCCAGTAAAAGCCAGGCCAGGACTGGCAGTTAGACCTGAAGCTGTACCTCTCTTCTCTATCTGAAGCAGCAGTACAGCAGAATGGGGAGGGGCCTGGGCTTATAAAACAATGTCATGTGATGTCATGTCTCCTTGCAGTGCCAGCTGGGGGTGTTGCCCCTGGGCACAGGAAATGACCTCGCTCGGGTGCTGGGCTGGGGGCCGTCCTGCGATGACGACGCCCAGCTGCCCCAGGTCCTGGAGAAGCTAGAGAGAGCAAGCACCAAGATGCTGGACAGGTACTGCGGCATGGTGGGAGGGGTTTGGATTTGACAGCCTCCTGTATAAGGAGCAGTGGGAGGTGTGTGATGTTACTCTCCTGTGTAAGAGGATGTAGGAGGGGCTTGTGGATGTACAGCACATCAAAGAGGGGGATGGGAGGGGTTTGGGGCTAACAGTCTACATCACAGCAGGATGTGGTAGGGGCACTGGGTAAGACAGTGCACAGCTCCACACAGGGGACAGTAGCCTGTTAGACAGGGAGGTGTGGAATCAGTTTATACTAAGAGTGCTACCAGTTCCTGTTCTTAATCTGATCAATCAGGACCACTTTGCTAAAAACCGCTTTAGATACAGATGCTGGAGTCCCTCCAGTATCTATCTGTACCTTATATCTGAGCTAATGAAATCCCCCCCAGTCAGGTATACCTGCTTCCCTCTCAGTGGTAATGCAGACCCAGAGGATCAGGCTGCAGAAGGTGACTTTCAGCCTCTGTCCTTGTTTCCAGGTGGAGTATAATGACGTATGAGATCAAAATTCCTCCCAAACACATCTGCCCAGCCACAGCAGAGGAGTCTGAGGAGTGTCAGGTATGTGAGAGCTGTTCTCCTCTGTGCTGATATCAACACAGAAAAGTGTACGACGCAATCAGTCACTGCCTGTAATTGTAATGAATATGCAATATCACGCATTGTGCTGTGACCTCATCGTGAATCCTTCCTTCTGAGGTTACCGTTTCCTGATCTGAAGGACATTTTGTTCGCTCGCTGCTGATGCAGTTTCAGATTTCAGCCTATGAAGATTCCGTTGCCGCTCACCTCACCAAGATCCTCAACTCAGACCAGCACTCTGTGGTCATATCCTCCGCAAAGTAAGTCATCTGTGCAAATGAATTTACGTTGTATCGCTATGTAAAACCAACAAACAAAAACAAAAATTATGGAAACTGAACTATTTTTCCATCTCTGCTCCTCTCTCTACTCTTCCTTTCTGCTGTCCTGCTTTCCTCTCTCTTACCCCCCATCCCACCCTCCCCTCTCCCAGGGTTCTGTGCGAAACGGTGAAGGACTTTGTGGCCAAAGTGGGGAAGTCGTACGAGAAGAGCGCAGAGAACAGTGAGGAGGCGGAGACAATGTCTCTGAAAGTGAGTTCAGCAGCAAGCGCTTCAGAGCAACTCAAGTGCACTGAGAGCATCAGCTAGGGTCCGCCAGGAACGTGTCAGTTAGGAACCTGTCCATCAGGATTGTGTCCATAAGGATCGTGTCAGTTTAGGACTGCTTTGATTCCATTTCCTTGCATTTCAGTCCCTTTTTCAGAAATTTGTTTTCTAGACCAGACAATGTGTCTTGACGCAGCTTTACACACTTATGCTATGTGGAGGTTGTTGTGGACGGGCATTTTACACACAAGCTTTGGGTGAAGCATTGTAGAATGGCAAAAAGCACGTTTGACTAACCATGAGCCACGATTCTTTCTGTTTGAGTGACACCTGTCTGTCTGTCCGTCTTCAGTGTGCCATCCTCAACGAGAAGCTGGACTCGCTCCTCCAGACCCTCAACACTGAAGCCCAAGCCACACCCCGCCCACCCCACACCACCCCGCCCATTGTGGAGGAGGAGCCTGAGGAGGAGACAGAGCTGGAGGAGGAGCCGGAGCCGGAGGAGGAGCTAAGCGAAGAGTCTCTGACGGAGCTGAAGGGGAAGCTGGAGGAGAACGTGACGGAGAAGAGCTCACCGCACGCGGTGTTCCGCCCGCGGGAACAGCTGATGCTCCGGGCCAACAGCCTGAAGAAGGCCGTGAGGCAGATCATCGAGCAGGCCGAGAAAGGTAGAGCCAGCCCGCCCAGACCCACCACAATGTCACCAGCATACTCACCCTTTCACTAGAAAACTCACCCTTTCACCAGCAAACTCACCCTTTCACCAGAAAACTCACCCTTTCACGAGCAAACTCACTCTTTCACCAGAAAACTCACCCTTTCACGAGCAAACTCACTCTTTCACCAGAAAACTCACCCTTTCACAAGCAAACTCAGTGTTTATCTGAGAGAAACCTGCCACTTCCACCCCACTTTCCAACACACAGAAGGAGTCAGAGCGCTCGGTACCTGTGTGTGTCTGTGTGTCGGGGGGGGGGGGGGTTGGGAGGTGTAAAAGAAGCTGAGAGCCCTCAGTGCCAGTGTGCGGGCGGAAGGGGAGGGGAGGTTGGGGGTGTGTAGGCCTCAGAGAGATGTCATTATTTTAGAAATGCTTTATGCTTTGAGCGGAAGCTCTTATCCAGACTGACTTACACAGCCCTGCAATCCATTGATACAGCACAGGGCATTTAGGTGGGGCAGTTCCGGTTTAGTACCTATGCTCCAGGGTACAATGGCACTGCCCCACCTACAACCTCATAAGCCCAGTTTCCAAACCATTATGCTGCACTGCCAACTCAACACACTCAGTTATGAGCTATTCTTGGGACAGGCACACTGTTCAAAATCACAGCCTTCCAAAGAGCATCTAGTTAGGACATCAGCAGCTGACAAGAACTGCAGCTGAAATGCCAAGCTGGCTGCCCCAGTCACTTCTAGGGCAAAAAAAAAACATTTTACTTCAACACACACACACATGGTGCAGGAAAAGCGACATGTAATAGTGCTGGGCTTTAACAGTTTTGGCCATTTGAATGTGTAAAATACATTGGTTCTATACAAGTAAATACTTCCATTCCATCTCATCTTACATCATCAGATATTACCAAGAGACATTTAAAAACATGACACCAGTGCAAAATGTGAAATATGAAGTTGAGTGGTACATCACACGATCCCCCCCCCTTCCTCACAGTGGTTGATGAACAGAACGCGCACACTGAAGGACAGCAGGAGCCGCAGTCTCCAGCCGAGTTTAAAAAGGAGGGCGAGGACGAAGACAAGGACAACGAGAAGGACGAGAACACCAGGGACCTGGAATCTCCGTCCTGTACGCGCTACTTCTGACAATTCCTGAAATTTGTGCTTCCTCCTGTTAATATCAGTTTACAACAAATGTTTGAAGAAGTTGTATTGTTGTAGCTGCACGGTGCGTTTCATGTTGATAACGTTACATGTTGCACATGACACCTATGAAAATGAATCGTATGGTAGACATACTCAATGGGAAGTTATGGGGGGGGGTGTATGTATGTAGACCAGGCCTAAATGTCTACAGGTAATTCCGGTTACATTTTTAGAAGGGATCTCTTTCTTCGCACCGCACGACTGCGCGACACAGCCAGAGTCGGTTCGAATAAAACATTCGATTAATTCTTACACGATATTAACAGAGAGGGCATGAGCCATTATGAGCGCACCGTTCACACAACAGAGCTCTGTGCAGACAGCAGGAGTCTACTCAAACGGAATAATCTATTACTGTAGAACCTGCGTCCAAACCGGCCCAGACCCCCAAAACATGAGCGCACCACATACAGAAAGCACCTCGCCGCACAGCACAGAGCCGGGCCGCGATACCACAGAGCTTTCAGACACTAGCTCAGCAAGCCACAGCACACCAAGCCAACTACGTTCAAAAACATACACGATCAACTTATGTTTAAAGCCAATACCAACCCCATTCTATACACGGTAGACATGCGTAGCCAATACACGAACATTGCAATAATGTAACGTTACCTAGCACAGCAAACAGCATTCATGGTAAAAAAAAATCAAATTATTGCACAGCGACGGCTTAAAATAACCCACTTACTGTGTAGTACGGGACCAGGCGCACTGGGTCATGCTCAAGAATTCACCGATTTCCAAGGAAGTTGACGCATTTCGGCTGGAAAGTCCCTACAATTTTCAGGGAAAAAGGCTTATCGAGTGAAACTAGGCTATCAGCCATAACAGCTGCAGGCGTGCCCTTCTGTGACCAAATAGGCCTATATCCCGTCCTCCCGGACTAATGCGGAGCTGCTGGAGTTAGCTAATGTAGCATCATGCTCCTAGGCTAGCTAGAAGGTTAGGCTAGTCGCGCTGTTGCTAGGTTCAGAGGCATGGTCTAATTCAATTTGGCCTGTATTAAGTTTCTTTGTTTGGCTAAATATTTTAAAATAATTTTTTAGGTCATTTTTCGAAGTTCGAATCTAATTTTGAACTTGACTACTATTCAGGGATGCAGAAACTAATCAACCGGAAACGTTCGTGCTCGCTATCGGCAAAAATGCGATTGTTCCGTTGTAGGTTGCTGGAACTAATGAAACGTGCTCCGAGGCTAGCTGGTACTCCAATACAGTTATTATATCGACATAAATAATCGAATCAACCGAAAAATCGTTGGTTTTTAATTTTGACAATTTAAATTCGCCTCCTATACAGTTTCGCCATTCACCAACAAGGGGGTGCTACTTCCCAGTTCCCGCGATAACGACCATAGACTATAAAAAACAGTTAACGACAGAGAGCAAACACTGCCATCTGCTGTATTAAGTATGAATGACAGCAGAGCTACAACGGTAGAAAAGTGAAGAAGTTTGGTGTTGGCACGCTGACTCGGTTTCAGGAAAAAAATAGGCCAGTCATACTTGTCAGTCAGGAGAACATAATACTTGGTGGGAAAAAATAGCAGTCTGAAAACGGAAACCATTTTAAACTTCACTGGGTCTACTAGTAGACAGGCTAATGTACTCAAATACTGTTCTTCTACTGCTACTTTTTGAGTGTGCATGAAACTCTGCAGGAGTAATTGTAGGAAGTAAACACCAAAAATATATTGAGGAAGTGATGTATGCAGTCACAGGCTGGTTTAGGACCAGTTCCCACTATACATGCTATTTCCCATGTCAGTGTGATATCCTTATGGATCTGCCATTGTATACAGTATGGTGTTCACTTCCTGTTTACGTAAATGGCCATTTCCTGGCTGGTTGTCCAGGATGGGGGGATAAGCTGTTTTCTGCTGTTTGTGCTTATTAAGCATCTCACAGCTGTTAGACGCCTTTTCTGTTTTTTTGGACTTGCATCTCATGGCATTTCCTTTTTTGTAAAACAAAAAAAACCAACAATATGAACCTATCAAGAAGCCAAACCAATTGATTGAGCAGTGGTTGGATGTAGGTTTTTTTAGACTGTCCTAGTAATAGTGCAGAGCTGCAGAACAGGCCTGTACTGAGTATCAGCCAGTGAGGTGTCATGATTGGGATCATGGGCAATGGCAATACTGGAATTCAGCTGTAGGTGAAAGATCTTGATACTGGACAGTTCATCTAAAGAGTTGATTGGCTGATAGATGATGTGTTGGTTTTTCCAGCTGCGAAGACCACGCCCTGTTCCCCCCCTGAGAGGCACATGAGTCGCAGCAGCCAATCCTGCGGCTCCTTCTCCATCCCGCACTTCACCACCAGCAAAGAGAACCTGCCCGTGCTCAACACCCGCATCATCTGTCCAGGTACGAGCACTCATACACACTCATACACACACACACACTCACACTCATACACACACACACACTCACACTCATACACACACACACACACACACTCACACTCACACACACACTGTACACATACATACACACACACACACTCACACACGCACACTCATACACACACACACACGCAGTCCTCCTCTCAGTCATGGTCAGTCTGTGTGCTTCTCTCTGCAGGCTTAAGGGCTGGCCTGGCTGCCTCCATAGCTGGCAGCTCCATCATCAGCAAGATGCTGCTGGCCAACATCGACCCGTTCGGTGCCATGCCCTTCATAGATCCAGACCTGGACTCACTGTAAGGCGCTATATACTCTGAGCTGGACTGACTAAAGTGCTATATACTCTGTGAGCTGGACTCACTGTAAGGCGCTATATACTCTGTGAGGTGGACTCATTGTAAGGCGCTATATACTCTGATAGCTGGACTCACTGTAAGGCACTATATACTCTGATAGCTGGACTCACTGCAAGGCACTATATACTTTGTGACCTGGACTCACTATATGGTGCTATATACTCTGTGAGGTGGACTCATTGTAAGGCGCTATATACTCTGATAGCTGGACTCACTGTAAGGCACTATATACTCTGTTTAGGTGTGGAGAGGTGACTACAGAATGGCTGCCTTTGATCACTGAAGTCAGGATTGATTTAGTGCTGTTCAGCAGTGCTGTCCTCTCCTGCTTGGGCATTAAAAACAGGCGTTTTTGCGGAGTCATTTCATATTTAAAGAGCTGTGATGTTATTTGCAGAGTGAAATTCGCAGCGCTGTGCTGCCGCTGAGTCATCTCCCCTCCAGAATTAATCCTTTCTTAGCGTCTTCCTGGTTTCCTCAGCTGAACTCTGGGAAATGAGACGCGCACGGTGTGCTTTTAATCACAAGATTTAAACCAGCTTGTGTGACCTGTGTGCTCACAGAGAGGGATACTTGGAAAAGTGCGTCATGAACAACTACTTTGGGATCGGACTGGATGCCAAGATCTCCCTGGAGTTCAACAATAAAAGAGAGGAACATCCGGAAAAATGCAGGTGAGACTTCTTTTCTCTTTCCATCCTTCCTTTTTCTACCTTTTTTTTTTTTTAGCTATGTCTGTTGTTTGCATTTGTCTTTAGTCAAACTCAAGCCTCTATTTAGTTTGACCACATTGCACTTTACCTGTTGAATATTACATGAATTGCACTATGGTCCTTGCAATACATTTAGACTCATTTCAGCAGATGTCAACCTCAGTGTTATACATCACTTGCCTGCAGTGGTTAAAGACAAAATGCTGTTGTGATTCTTGTGACTAAAGACCTGAACATAAGTATTGTACTTGGAAAAAAAATTAACTTTTGTATTTTAGTAACGGGGTTATTTCATAAACATTCTCCAGCTGATAATGTGACTATGCCATGTCTGCTGTCAGATCATTAATGAAGGAGCTCTTAATTAGAGCAATCAGCCGGCCTCTTAATTTGCTCTTCATTACTCCAATTCCTGTAGGAGTCGCACCAAGAACATGATGTGGTATGGAGTGCTGGGGACCAAGGAGCTGCTGCAGAGGACCTATAAGAACTTGGAGCAGAAGGTTCAGCTGGAGGTGAGACAATGCAGGGAGTGGGATTAGAACTACAATGAGCACACACACTCATCATCAGCGGGATTAGAACACAGGGAGCTTCAGCGGGATTGGAACCATAGAGAGAATTCACCCACAAATAATTGTCCGTGTCGGTTTGTGCCGTAGTTCATGCTTGTCAGTGTAGGTTTGTGCCGTGGTTATTGCTGCACGAGGCCCAGTGTGTGAGTGAAAGAGCAGGGCTCCACAGCGCCCCCTGGCTGTGGGGAGGTGACAAGGCACTCACTCATTACCTCTGGTTCTTTCGCCCTGCAGTGTGACGGGCAGTACATCCCCCTGCCCAGCCTCCAGGGAATCGCCGTGCTCAACATCCCCAGCTACGCCGGCGGGACCAACTTCTGGGGCGGGACCAAAGAGGACGACGTAAGAGTTCAGCCCATTTGGGGGTCTGCGGTCTTGTATGTTTTCTGAGAGACGTCACCCTACTTTTGTATAACCACTCTGCTTTAGTGAGTGGGGTATTTAGTGCCTACGCCCTGTTTTATTCCCGTACTGTTCTGGACCAGAGCGATGATCTGCAGTGGCAGCGCTACTGAACTAGATCTTCCTGTGTTTGCACTGATCAGTTAAACTCCTGTGATATTTCGTGTTTTCATTGCTGTGTGATCTGGGAAAGTACTGCAGCAGTGATGTCATAGACTCATAGAGAGCAGCGCTGTGGGACACTGGCATACTCAGGGATGGAAAGATGATATGATATCGAACCAAACTGATACTGGATATGAAGGAGAATGAGTTCTGACTGTTTGCCTGATTCCTGCAAACATAAAGGAATGGCACCCTCTAGTGGAATAAAAAAAATACTGCAGCAACATGACCAATGTGTCTTATACATTGAAAATTATTGCCGGCACATTTCAGTCACCATATTACTAAGGACTGCAGTATTACTCTTATAATGTGCTGTTCATTGTCTACGCGATATATTATAAAAGCTCTGACATTTTTGTTGTTGTTGTAACATTCAGATTTTATGGTCATTTATAAAAAGTTTTGTGCGCCATGTTTAATGTATTGAACTCTGTGCTTGTAGATCTTCTGTGCACCATCGTTTGACGATAAGATCTTGGAGGTGGTTGCTGTGTTCGGCAGTATGCAGATGGCTGTGTCCAGGGTTATAAAGCTGCAGCACCACAGGATTGCACAGGTGAGCTGCTATAGAGCAACCACCTTCTGCAGCAATAGCACATCCCCCTTCCTTCCCATGGCAGCATGCTGATGGGCAGGGTTACCATGGCAGCGTGCTGATGGGCAAGGTTACCATGGCAGCGTGCTGATGGGCAGGGTTACCATGGCAGCGTGCTGATGGGCGGGGTTTCCATGGCAGCGTGCTGATGGGCATGTCCTCTGGCTCCTCCCCCTCAGTGTCGCTCGGTGAAGATCACCATCCTGGGAGACGAGGGCGTTCCCATCCAGGTGGACGGGGAGGCCTGGATCCAGCCGCCCGGGATCATCAAAATACAGCACAAAAACAGGGCCCAGATGCTGACCCGGGACAGGGTGAGGGGGGGGGGGGCAGGGGAGGCGGGGCTGGGACAGGGGAATGGCGGGGGCTGGGACAGGGTGGGGGAATGGTAGGGGCTGGGACAGGGTGGGGGAGGGCAGGGGCTGCGGGCTGGGACGGGGGGGGTAGCTGGGGGCTGGGACAGTGAGTGGGGGGCAGGGTTGGGGGGCTGGGACGGGGGATGGCTGGGGCTGGATCAGGGTGGGGGGCTGGGACTCAGGCGTGAGCGGTGTAGAGTGAGCTGCGGTGTAGAGTGAGCCGCGTAGCTCAGAACTGAGCCGTGTTTCTGAGGCGCGGTGTAGAGTGAGCCGCGGTGTAGAGTGAGCCGCGTAGCTCAGAACTGAGCCGTGTTTCTGAGGCGCGGTGTAGAGTGAGCCGCGTAGCTCAGAACTGAGCCGTGTTTCTGAGGCGCGGTGTAGAGTGAGTCTCGTAGCTCAGAGCTGAGCCGTGTTTCTGAGGCGCGGTGTAGAGTGAGCCGCGTAGCTCAGAGCTGAGCCGTGTTTCTGAGGCGCGGTGTAGAGTGAGCCGCGTAGCTCAGAGCTGGGCCGTGTTTCTGAGGCGCGGTGTAGAGTGAGTCTCGTAGCTCAGAGCTGAGCCGTGTTTCTGAGGCGCGGTGTAGAGTGAGCCGCGTAGCTCAGAGCGGAGCCGTGTTTCTGAGCCGTTCCCCCCCATCTCCACGCTCAGGCCTTTGAGAACACGCTCAAGTCCTGGGAGGACAAGCTGAAGTACGACAAGCCCCCGGTGCGGCCACACCTGTACTCGCAGCAGTCCGTCGACCTGGCGACCGAGGAGGAGGCGGGGCTTGTCCAGGCCTGCGCCCGCGCTGCCGAGGAGCTCATCACCAGGTAAGCCCTGCCCCCTGCCACTGAGGGACAGCCCTGACGGACAGCCCACACACTCTCTGGAGATGTTTCACCCGGATCAGTCTGGGACCGCAACAATCACCTTAAATCCACACCACAATCCTTCAGGGTGTGAAAAAATGATGTCAGCTGATGGTTCCGTCTGACCTCCGACCTTTGACCTTTGTGCTTGTGTTGCTGTCCAAAGGATCTGTGAGGCGGCGAAAACCAACGGTCTCTTGGAGCAGGAGCTGGCCCATGCTGTCAACGCGTCCTCCCACGCCATCAACAAAACCCACCCCAAATTCCCGGAGGTGAGAGAGCCCCCCCCACCCCCACCCCGCCACCATGACCGGCTTTATCACATAACACTCAACACCTGAAAGGGTCTGGACAGCCTCTTCACCCCCTCTCCCTCATGCAGCAGTGCGAGTGGGCTGGTGGGAGCTTTGATTGGTTATCGCTGTGAAGGCGAGCTTGCTGATTGGCTGTTTGCTGTGCCCCTCAGAGCCTGAGCAGAAACACAGCCATTGAGGTGGCCAGCACAGTGAGGGCCCTGCACAACGAGACAGAGTCGCTGCTGGTGGGGAGAGTGTCTCTGGTGAGCGGGGGAACAGTAAAGAACACAGTAACGGAAACAGCGGCAATGCATTGAGCAAAAGAAAACTGTAAATCTGACCTTTACTTCTGACTTCAGTGCAAATGTAACACACCGTGTGCTGTTATTGGTTTGAGCCCTGGTTGAGAGCCCTGGTGTGGTGAGTTTGCACGCAGGGCTGGCTCTGCTGTCTGTGCCGTTGAGTCACGGGGGGTTTCGTCTCCCTAAAGCAACTGGATCCCCCCCATGAGGAGCTGCTGTCGAGCGCCCTGCAGACTGTGGAGCTGGAGCTGGCAGCTGGCAGCACGCTGCCAATGCAGCCCACGACGAAAGTGGGCCCACCCCAACTCCCCCCTCCACGCCGCCCCAACTGCCTCCACCACCCACCCTCTCCCCGCCTCCACGACCTCCCTAACCCCTGCTACCCATCTGCAGCCAGAAGGGTAGAGAGCGCCCCCAACCCCCCCCACCAACCTGCCCCCCTCCCTCCACCCACCCCCTCCACCGACCCTTCACCCCTAATCCACTGGCTGTACCACATCCTGCAGCCCAACGACGAGGAGGTGAGGACCGTCCACCCAGCCCCCACCCTCCCAACCCAGCCCCCCTCCCCAGAACCCACCTTCACCCCTGATCCCTGAGCCCTGATCCCTGTGGAGGCTGGAGGAGAGACACTCTGACCTTTGACCTTTCCTCTCAGGGTCATGACCTTGAGTATGGAAAGAGGCACAACCGCAGCGCCATGTTCCGCATCGTCCCCAAGTTCAAGAAGGAAAAAGCCCCCAAGAAGTGCAGTCCACAGTCAGGTAAGGGCGTGTCCACACTCCTCCAATACCAGCATACACACACACACACGCACACGCACACACACACACACAAACACGTACACACATACACAAACACATACACACACACAAACACGTACACACATACACAAACACGTACACACATATACACACACACACACACACACATATGCACACACATACACAAACACACACACAAACACGTACACACACACACACACATATGCACACACATACACACACACATATGCACACACATACACAAACACACACACACACACACACACAGACACACATACGCACAAACACGTACACACATACACACACACACACACACACAATAACAACATATACACACACAACACACACAACACATACCATACTACACACACAACACTCTTACACACATATGCACACACACACACACATATATATATGTATATATATATATATATGTACACATGTTCACACATACTTGCACATGCTCTGGCACTGGAACATAACAGTGTGTGTCCAATTACCTGAAACGTGTTTCATGATCTGAAATGGGCATGTCCAAAGAAGGAACTTTACCGAGATCATTTGCTGCACTGCACAGTCCATTTACCATTTACCACTGTACTGCAGATGAATCACATTAGTCTTGGGACAGTATGATCTTAGACCTTGTTAAAACATTATAGTATTTTAATAATAGTAAGGCTGCAATTTTTCTAGAACGATAATTGTTGTAAAGTGGTTCTTAGACCTTTTCAGCAACATTTCCAATTTGGTTACAAATAGTTTATATTTGTAATTTTTGTAAAATATTTCAAATAAATATAAATTGTGTTGCACACTTACTTGCTATAAACATTTATGCATGTTTAAAAGTGAAAGATGGTGACGTTGATAATGGGTTCAGCAGGGGAAAGGGGTGGTCATGTGACATGATTTGGTTCAGTGAGTTCACTGCAGTTATACTAATGGAGGCATTGCATCGAGGCATGAAAACACAGAAAAACACAGCCACTGACTAGCAGACACACTACCAAGACCTAGGCTGACCCTTGACCTGGAGCAAGCACTGATTGGTTCAGGTCAGGTGTAGTACAGCGGCAAACACCATCTAACTAGACTGAACGGAAGCAAAGAGCCCTTTTTAACTGCTGCTTCTGTACTGTCAGCATGAACACAAACAGAGGTTCCGACACACAGGCTGATTTTGTGTGCAGAAACCCTGAGCTGATGCCAGAGTTTGCCTCGGTCTGATCTTCATCTTGTTGTCCAAGTGGCTTTTGTTCACTCAGTATAATTCTATCAGGAAGTGGTGCCTGACAGATAAACTGATGTTATCTGCTTTGTGAATAAAGCCCAGCACACGGTAATCCAGTCAGCGAGCCCAGTGGAGACCCCCCCGCAGTCAGGGCGCGTGTGTTTTATATCGAACCTGGCGCTCTCACCTGGTGACTGGACTGTGTGACAGCCAATCCCTGACCTCGCTGGCCCGAGGGGGCGGCGGCTCCGACAGCCGGGTGGGAGGGGTCGGGTGGGTTAGCTCCGCCCACCATGTGACAGAGACCGACAGACAGACGGCTTCAACCCCCTCCTTTCCCTCCTACTTCCTGTTTGGCTCTGATTGGTGGGATGTCCCCGCATGCCAGTGGCCAGAGGCCTCGTCGGAAACGACCTCCTAACCCCTCTCTTCGGCCGCTGCTCCTGCGTCTCCTCCTCCTCCTCCTCCTCCTCTCTCTGTTTTTTCTCCCTCCTCCTCCTTCCCCGTTGTTTTCTCTTCTCTTTCTCTTGGGCTGACCCCCGTGCCGGTGACCCCTGGTTTGGTGACCCCCGTGCCGGTGTGTGTCTGAGGGGCCTCTTGCTCTTGACTTGTGTAGTTCAGAGGTGGGGCACTGAGGAGGTGGCCGCCTGGCTGGAGCAGCTCAGTCTGGGGGAGTACAAAGACACCTTCATCCGCCACGACATCCGCGGCTCCGAGCTCCTTCACCTGGAGAGGAGGGACCTGAAGGTATACCCCCCCCCCCCCCCACTGTGCCTCACTCTACCCCATACTCAGACCTCTCTCCTCCTCTCCCACTCTCTCGCTCCCTCTCTCTCCCTCTCTCTGTCACTCGGTGGTTCCCTGTGTTCTGTTGTCTGCTGCACTGCTCTGCTTGGCTTCTGTGCAAACGCTGTGTGAGACTTCAGACCCTCTACTGACCCCTGTGTGACGGGGGGCGGGATTTGGATGGGCGGTGTGGGGGGGGGGGATTTGCAGGGTAGGGTATGGGGGGGGGCAGTTTAGTCAGTAGGAGAGCAGTGACACTCAGACCCGTGCATGGTGCTCAGAGAAAGCCGATTGGACACCAGCAGTGAGCTTGCACCGCGGCATAATGGACGACAGCCAAAACTAGAAAACCCTCTCCTTACACAGAAACAACACTGAACACTTAGTACTGCACGCTTAGCCATGTACACTTAGCACTGAACACTTAGTACTGCACGCTTAGCCATGTACACTTAGTACTGAACACTTAGCCATGTACACTTAGCACTGAACACTTATCAGTATACACTATAGCACTAAACACTTAGCAGTATGTACTTAGTACTGAACACTTAGCAGTGTACACTTAGCACTGGACATTTAACACTGAACATTTGGCTCTGAACTCTTAGCACTGAACACAACACTGAACACTTAAGACTTGACATTTAACAATGAGCACTTAGCACTTAAAAAACATTTCTTACAAATAAGTTGTGTATTGTCATTTAGAAGAATCCTACCTTTTCAGCACGTACTGCAACTTCTGTGTTTCAGGGTGAAGTCACAGCAAAGCCCATTGAAGAGACCCTCAGAAACTTTATTTACACCGTCATTTAAAAACCTGTAAAGCACAATATCATCAACTTCTCTGGTAGCGAAGTTCAAACGTCGCAGAGTAACACAAGTTACAGACTGTCTGTTGCTATGCAATATACCAGGCTTAATTACAAAAAGGGAAAGATTTTCATTGGCATCCACAGTTTTCTTATGTAAAAGTGTATTGGATAATTTTATTGTCCAGAAAGTATGGATATTATCATGAGTCCAGTCATAATTCAAAAGTTACATTACGATAGCAAAGAGAGCTACTTTTTTAAAAGTTTAGTATGAACAGAAACCAGTACCTGTTTACATTTTGTTCTACAATGGGACAGTATTTGCCCCTGTTTTGATGACAAGTAAATCATCTAATTTCTCTGTATTTTTTAGGTATTTTGAGTGCTCATTTCTGGTCTGTGTAAAATGAACATTCTACCCCATTTTCTCCCAAACTGTCACCTCTGAGCATCTCAAGGTCACTGTAGGCATCTGGGCCTGTGTGGTCACTGTAGGCATCTGGGCCTGTGTGGTCACTGGAGGCATCTGGGCTTGTGTGGTCACTGGAGGCATCTGGGCCTGTGTGGTCACTGTAGGCATCTGGGCCTGTGTGGTCACTGTAGGCATCTGGGCCTGTGTGGTTTGGTCCAGCAGTGTGACTGGGAATTTAAAGCCCTTCAGTTACAATACGATGCTTCAGCTATAGGCTGAGAAGGCCTTCTCTATTAAAATCAGGCCCTGAATAAGAATGTGTACCTTTAGGAGTGATGCACCATTGAGATGCTTCTACTCGCAGTGATGGTGTGGTTGGGAGGTTAGTCCCGGGAATTCTTTCTCTGGTATTGGTGTATAGCACCTGTTATCTTATGACACGGTCTCATATCTACAGTACACTGCATGTCTGCAAGAGCATTGATGCTAAATAAGGCGTATATTGATGTTTATTTAAGCCCAGAAAACTATTTAAACTACTCTGTTAAAAGTTTAACAGTTTTCTTCAAAATGACCTTGGTTTAGCCTCTAGTTGTCTGATTAAGGGCACAAACAGCTCGCGTTAAGACAGCGCAGCTCTCAGAACTTGTAGTTAGATCGTTCCGTGAAAACATTGTTGTGCTGGTATCCTGAGGAATAGCATGAAAAGCAGGTTTGCTGTTAGTGCCACTTAGCTGCTGTTAGCGTGTCAGTCATGCTCCAGTGATCCGGTGCTGCGGTGAGGATTCAGTGCGGTGAGCCCAGGATTGGGTCGTGACCCACATCCAGATCACCTCTGCGTGAAATGGTCCGAAGTGCGGTTGAAACGTGAGGCCTTGTGTGCGCCGCGGTCAGGCCCTCCAGAGCGGTTTCCTGGCGGACTTGAGTCTGCTCGTCGGTTTAAATCCCTTCCCCCGCTCGGGCGCGACTCTCACCGCGATTTGCTCCCGTCTCCTCAGGACCTGGGGATATCGAAGGTGGGCCACATGAAGAGGATTCTGCAGGGAACTAAGGAGCTGGCCCGGACCACCCTGGCTGACCTCTGACCTTTGACCTGTGTGTGAGCGGCCGAGCGGGAGGATTGTGGGTCCCCACTGACCCCCACCCTCCTACAGCTGAAACGGAAGCTTCCGGAAGCTCCGCGGCCGAGGAGAGCTTGGGGCAGGAGGGGCGGAGGAGGAGGCGGGACTTCTCCTGTGTGCGGTGGAAACGCGGAATGGGACATTTGGTTGTTTGCAGAAGGTAACGGTGCCAAATAAAAGCAGTCAGAGAGGTTGATAAAGGATATGGAGAAAGGGATAGATCTTTAAAAATAAAAGCCATTTAACTGTTTATCACACGTGGCTGAATCAGGTATGCAACTGTAGACAGGCTCGGTCCTCAGAATGAAAAAAAAAAAAAAAACGACAAAAAAAAGTTCAACAAGTAGCAAATCAGGACTTCCATGAAGTGTACGCGTGGGGCAGAAGCCTCGCATTGCCTGGGTTGAGATGGCCAAAACGGGCTGGGGGGCAACTTATCAAATAGGCTGGGGGGGGGGGGCACCTTATCAAATGGGCTGGGGGGGCCACCTTATCAAACGGGCTGGGGGGCAACTTATCAAACTGATGCAGAGGTGGGGTCGAGCGACACAACACAACACCGCCCCCCCCCAAAAAAACCATGAAAAAGGCGTCTCCTTAAACCAGTGAGCTAATGATGCATGGGGTTTGCCTGCTTGACCTGGTTATCTATTTTACTGCATGATTATAGTCAGATTTTTTTTTAATGTACAAGAACACTTGAACAAGTTTTTTATGGGATTCAATGTCATTCCATTTGTTACTACTGAAGTCGCCTTTCTCCCATAATTAAGCCCTTTTTTCTACACTTTGCATGGAACTGGTTGTTCTGTGACTGTCACCTGTGCCATATTTGCAAGGTTAATTATCGTATGACGTGCTTTATCTGCTTTATCGATAGTGTTCCAGTCCTCCTTATTAACATTTATTAGAGGAAAGTTAAGAACTTCGATTTATTAGTCAAATTATATGATTTCACGCTATTAACTGTGTGTAGCTGTGAAAATCTGCACCAAAGTGAATGTCCTGATCATTTATTGTTTTATGACAGCACCCGTTTCCCAACTATGAAGTTTTTGTGCTGAAATTCCAATTTTGTGTGGACAATACTTGAAAGAACAAGAAGCAAGGAGTTGCTGTGCTCTAGAAATGATAAAAAAGGAAGGAACATGGAAGACAAAAGAGGCAGTTTTAGGTTTTATGCAAGTTAAGTTTTTATGACAACAAAGTCAAATTGAGCAATTTATTAATTGGACTGTTGATTAAATGGATAATCCCATTAAATAGATAATTCTACCTTTTCAAATAAGTGTTACTTAAGGTAGTTAAAATACAATAGCTGGTGCACTTCATAAATTTTTTACATTTCACAAAGTAATGATATTTAAGTAGGAATAGGATAGGCATTGGTTAAAATACTACACTTTCAGAGTTGTGCTTAAATGCAGCTTAATTGAAGTGTGCAACTGGGCAGTAGGAAGTTAATGAGATACTCTGGTATAAATGATATTAAGTCTGGGTATTACAGGGTATATTCGTAAGTGTGACAGTGAGGTTTTATATTTAATAAGATAAGTGATTCCACTTTGATATTATAGTTATAAGCCTTTATAGTTTTATTATATATTATAAACAGCTCACACATTTAATTGTGTGTATTGCACCAGAACAGCATTATTAATTATTAAGTCTAGGGATGTGCTCTGTGTTTCATATTGTAGTATTCTGAAGGTGCAATATTGTATTTACTTTAATGCTACTTGCTGTTGATGAAAACGTGATGTTTTTCTGTGGAAGTGTAAAGAGCATTTTGTAAACTGCTCTCCTCGACTGATGCGATAAGGTAGATGGTTCAAAATGCTTCCAAAAGCTCCGTGTTATTCCTGTTGAGCTGTGCTTCCTGGATCCTTACAGTAACATAAAAACACATCCAGTTAGATGTTTTCTAGCCCATACAGAAAACACACACACACACACACACATAAGCTCTGTCAGATGCAGTTGGCATAGACATTTTTACTTTGTGTATTTAATCAAAATATGATGCAGTGCGCACTGAAGTTCGTAGTTACTTTCAGTTAAACAGATTCAGCTACTGTTGTTTTGCGCAAGTAGTCATACTGCAGATTCCCTCCAGGGGGTGCCAGTGTAGCACTATAGGGGAAAAACGTAATTTTTAGAGACAGGAGTTTCTTCCACCTTCTCATATTTGAGAGTACTAAAGAATATGCAGATTATTTCCATTTCATTACGTGCTTTGACTGTAGGGTGTTACTTCATGGATGTAACCTTTACTTTTCTATCAAAAGAATGAAGAAGGGAAGAGAGTTTTTAAACTATACATTATGGTGGACAAACGTGTACAGTAAGCCACTGACACAATCGTAAATAATGCTACTCCATCAGTTTCCAATGCTGAAACGAACCGCCTAAGTTAAACAAGGGATTTATATAATTAGCTCTTTCCCAAAGCAACCAACACAGAATGTGTGTGTGAAACGAATGCTACTGTCCGTACTGAGAAGCTTCTCTCATATTTACTTTCTGGCAGCTGACTGCGAATTTGGACACTGAGTTTGTCTGAGTAAAATATAATATATAATAACTGAGATATTAATATGAATTAACTGCACCGAGTAAAAGTTACGAATATTGACAATCAAATAACACATTTTCTGAATGGTGGACTTACAGACTCTTAGGGAAAGCTCATGTCTTCATAAGGTTTTCCATGTTTTTTTTTTTTTTTTTTTTAATATAGCAAAGATCTAATGATGGCACTGTACATATACTGTACAAGCTTTGTTAGAATAAAATATAAAATATGGAAGATCTAATAATCCCTACCATATAACATAATTTAAGTTTGAACCAAATGATGTAAATGTGACGCTCACAGCAGGATTGTTATTTTCTTAATTTAATGCCTTCTTATTGTCTCTCCTGTACTCTCCCCCAGTGAGCCCAGCTGCGGCCCAGTTTTAATGTTTTAATGCTGAGCACAGATCAGTGGGTCTGAGTGTGAATCTGAGAGGCCTAAGAGAAGGGAATTATGGGAATTAAATCCATTACATGTAGTAATGAAAGACTGTACCTCACCTCATACCCATCGAGGCAAAGGAAAATCTGTGTTCAAGACCATACTTTCTTAAGCAACATCCTGAACTTTTCCCTGACCTAAATTTTATCACATTTTGAGAAGCACGACGGAAAGATAAGCCTCAGAAGTGAGATTTGTTTGTTAGTACCGTTCGCTTTGTCCTTGCTGCTGGACATGTGGCTGGGTCCTCCTCAGTACCTGGCAGGTATGATAGCTGACAGAATAATGAGGAATCATTTATATTCTAGTAAATGTACAGCTTCAAATAATTATTACTGGGGAAATGGAGTAATCGCTGCTCAGTCCAAGGCCTGTTTCTCTCCCCCTTTGATGTGAATCTTTCCCATCTGACTGGTGGAATTAGATTCGGTAACCTAGGAAACATTGAAGCCCATTCCCAAAACCAGTTGTGACTTGGCGAGCGCAGACGTATGGGGGAAAACTACTGAAACAGTCGTTTTTCTGTCGACAGGATGAAGCGCGTTTGTAACCAGGCCTCATTTTGGCAAGAAACGCACGGTAATCAAAGCCATACAGGCCCAGAAATATTTCTGCAAAATGGTCTGCACACACTTTCTCACTGATGATAGTCTTCTAAATATTACAGCGCATTCTGTGCAAACTGAATATTTCCTCCTACCAATAGCTAGATTCACAACCAAAGACGCAGGTGAAACGTACAAGTAGCAACGGTCAGAATTTAGAGAACTCTCAGATTTCAGTGTAGGTTTTCAGGCGTTAGGCGTCTGAAATGAGTGAACATATGGAGGTTTATCTCTACACATACGCCAAGGAGACGCACTGAATCCCCAAATGTGGGATTATTCCGGTGATAACAGAACGGAGGAGACACAGTACACAAAGGCTGTGCCTTAGACACAGCTCCGGTTAGACGCTGAGGAAACGTCACCTTCATCATCTTCTGTGCGCAGACAGCTTCGTCATCGAGTGTGTTTACGATGGCGGTGAACTGGCATGACAAACCCTTAAATCCTGATCACACTTGAGTAAGATTGCTGTGATTCAGGGACACACTTGATACGGAGACGTGAGATCCTCAGTTAACGGCTTCGTCCTGTGCCTTAACCCAGCGAGGCAGGGCGGCCATTACGCGGTTCCACACGGCTGTTATCGCTTAGAAACAAGGCCTGCAAACGAGCTCAGCGTCAGGAGAGTCTGAAACGGATGGTTTACATTTCTAAATTATGTTTGTGTATGACACTGGATGCTGTATCACATGCTGTTGCCTGTCTGAACAGTGCAACTTAAATCAAAATGTATGTCTTATTCTCCTCTTCATTTCAACGGTTCTCGTGTTGTATTTATTATTTTTGCCAAAATGGGACCCACTCTTTTTATTTGTTGAATGTTTTTTTTTCTTTAGAAGGTAGGTCAGTTGGTTTCTTCTGTAGTCATTCTGCATAAGATGAACTTTACTGCCATTATGGTACTGTACTTCAGTGAACATTTCTGCACACGCACCTCATGAAGACTGCTTCCGAAAGAGCTCCCCTAGTGGGGAGAAAAAGAAGTGCAGTGTGTTTGGCCAGGATACCGGGCCCCTCTGGGTACATTGATTTGATTAACAATTCTGGTCATGTTTTAAATTTTTAAAAATACAAAAATAAAAAAAGCTGCAAAACTGCCTGGTGTCAAGACCAACCCATACGGGGATCTTTTAGAACAGGATAACATACTCTAACATGCTTTCTAATAAGGAAAAAGAGAGGTGAGGTTCATTTGTTTACATTCTGTTTACAATGGCACAGATTAATTTTTAATATTCTGTATAAGTATATACCATATTTACATATTTATTGCCTAAGATTAAACAAACCAATGTGTAATGTGTTTTCACCTTTGGAATATAATGTTACAGTAACTTGTATAGATATAAGGGTGACTTTGGTAAAGTAGTGATTTTTATGACTAAGTGACTGTTTTCTGTGCCTTTTTAATGTAGAATGCATGGTTAACTATTTATTACAACATGGAAGTCACTGAGATGTGTATTTTTGTATTCTTATTAAATTAATGGTTCAACTTTGTTGTACATTTTGAGATGCCTTAATGCAAAAGGCTACCAGTTAATATCTTCCTACTTAAATAAAACTGAATGCATTCATGGTGTCTCTTGTCTTTCCTGAATTCATTCCTCTAGGGCAAAGTATTTAAGAATATTTTAATGGAACTTGACAATAATTTGAATGCTTTTGAGGAAATAAGATGGAAATTGAATTTTTAGGAAAGTACTAAAATAATGAAAATACTTCTAATAAATTTGAACAGAATATTTTTGTTACAGATAGAATTTTTAAAAATTCACAGAATACACAGAAAATCACATATTAAGATACAGGTACTCACACACCCACAGGTGCTCACACACCCACAGCAGGGTTCATACACTTTTTCACCAATGATTTTCAATGACTTTTCCATGACTTCTCCACAACCTTCAACTGAATTTCCATATCCAAAACAAATGACTTTCTCAGCGGGATGATTTTAAATGATTAATTATTTAATTTATAAGTAAAATTAGGTCTGCATCTGAAACATGGTGCCTCTCTAAAACAAATAAACACCAGACAGACACACTTAGATACATTCTCTCATATTTGAATTCGAATAGTTTAACATTTTTGTCAATGTCTCAAACAGGGCTCGAAATTGCGACCATTTTGGTCGCATATGCTCCCGAAATTTAATCTGTGCGACCTCGAAATATAATTGTGAGCATTTGTGCGAGTGCAAATAATTGTTCTGGTGCGACCTTTTTTTTATTTTTCCAGTCGAACGTCTCTTTCTCTGTACATTCGCTAGTTAGTACACTCAGTATGTGCCTTGTGAGCTGACGGTGACCCTTCTAACCAGTTGTAAGCTTGACATTCTTACCTTTAATGCTGATTTTAAATGGGTTAATATTAGCCTGCAATCACTCCCTTTCGCTGCACTCCACTGTCACGCGACACAGAGAGCTAACGCGTTAACTAATATTACCTGAAGACAAAAGTTTATGTTCAATTTATTAGCGTTATCGAAAGCTGAAAATTTGAAGCGAACGATTACGGCATTTTTTTTAAAACGTTAACGTAGTGTTTTGTGTAGCGACCTGTTTGAAACAGCTAATTTCTCCGATGCAGTTTACTGGCGGTTGATTTAATTAGCGGTATTAATGTGACGAGAAGCGCTTTGTCATTTGAATGCATAACACGCAATTCCTTGAAGAGTCGACACATTTCAGGCGTGACAGTTTAACTGTTACTTGTAAACCGTACTGTTATATTGTCGTTTTTATCAATAAAAAATCTATTGCATAAATTGTTGGTGCTCCTAACTTTTTTTGGAGCACCAGTGCTACCAAGTAGCCTAAAAAAGTCAATTTCGAGCCCTGATATATTATTGAAGCTGCACTTCCCTGGCATATTGTCGGCACAGTAGGGCCGACGTTTACTAACTGCTACATTAGCAGAAGCGTGCCTGTTGGGCGTTCCTGTAAACAGATTGAGCCAGACCGAATTAACTTCTCACACCACCAAAATACCACGAAGGTTACGTGCCAATTTACTATTACTAAATAGTATGTATTACTATACATACTATTTTTATGATTGGATTAATTAGTAATTATGTTTGATGCAACTTTAGCTATATTTCCATTACTTTTCAAAAAATATTATTTTCCATAACTTTTCCAGGGCCTGGAAATTGCATTTTAAATTTCAATGACTTTTCCAGGTTTTTCATGACCGTACGAACCCTGCCACAGGTGCTCACACACCCACGTTGGGTGGCAGGTAGACAGGCAGGTCTCTCGGCTCACAGAGGTTGTGGTTGTTGTTGGATTCTGTGAAGGACAAAACACAAAGGCACAGAGGAGTGTCATATAAACATCTCATTAATTAAAAAGACAGCAAAACATCAGCATAATGTTTATTATTTCCCTCTCATAGCACACCTGTAAGTGTAAAGTCTTCAAAGATAGACTTATGAACATTAATAACAAGCAGAGTTTGATATATTTAGTGGTATTAAAAAACCCTGAGCACTTAACAGATATAGTTGGACAGCCAAATCACACGCAAAAAGAGTCAGAACACAACAGCGACAAATAATAGTAGTATAAAATGGTAGAAATGAAAGTATTTGTGATTCAAACATTTTCTAACAAAACAAGTTCTCACAAGTTCAGTGTCTGAAAGACAGGTTAGTTGACAAACCGTGCCACACTGCAAAAGGCACAAACCACAGGCATGTTGTGTCGAAGCAAATAAAATTTCAACTATTAAAGAAAATTTATATTTATAAATAATAGTTGCACGCAGAGTATACAAAGTCTGAAAGAAAAATCCAGAAAATCTGATGAATTCCAGTGATGGGTTGGCTAATCTTTGTATGGGGTCAGAAATAAAGAAGTGTGATAGCCCTGATCATAATTCACACTTAAAAGATAAAGATGTGTTTCCTACGAGTAAAATTCAGTTCCCTCATCTTTAAGTCCTGGGCGCCACCTGGCAGAGTCCTCCAGCTACTAACACAACATGTAAAAGTACTACAATTCCTGTGGACAGACGTTTATGGTAGGACTCGTGATTTACAAACATACACTTTCATTTAAGGGATGCAAGTTAATATTTACATCTACAGAATGACATGTGAATTGTTATTTTAATTTAGGCCCTACATTTACTGTACACTTGAAACGAACTTAAATCCATGCATTTGGCCCATGAGTACAGCCTCCATTTAAGGCGTAATTGTAGGTAAGACAACAATTCGAGATTGCTAGAAAATAAGATTTTATTCTAAGTAGGCTAGCGATATATTCCGCTTGCTGGAAAGTGGCTGGTCTTTGGATTCAGTGACATTCAGAATGGATGATTATGCAATAACATAATACTGGATCGTGGGTAACACATTTAACACATTTAGCAAAGGTGTTAACTACAGTTTGTGAGGATGACAAATAACCCGACTTTTTTTCGTATAATAAAGGAATTTGCAAATTAGCTTCAGCGTATAATAAACTGGATATGAAATCATTGTTTCTGCTCTCGGCTGAAGCCTACTACTCGGAGTTGATTGCTTCAGCCTGGCCGTTCCTTGTTTTTGTATGATGAACTGACACAGGGAGTAACAGCGGGTCTGACAGCGAACGGTGAGAACAGTCATTCAACATTCTATGAGTGTTAAAAGATATTTTTTAACGGTGCTAGGTACCCTACACGTTTGTGGCGCGTTGATCAGTGCTACCGTTTTCCTCTATTGTAGACAGTAATGGCTGTCAGCGAAGGAAGAATATTGATTAGCTGTATCTTCACTCATCCCATCAGGCCGCGGCCCTGATGATAACAGGCTATAGAAAAATTACACGATTTAAGTATAACTGTTCAGCCATCTCATTGCCACATTTAGCCAGCCTGGCATCTGAACATCACGAAATGCGGCCAATTCGCGTTTTACCCGATACCCATACTGACGGAGAAACATAGTAATCAGTCGAATGTCCAGGTTTTCGCAGAGAATGAGGACGCGACATCGTGGAGTAGTTCGCATTACGTTACAGGTGTCTAGCTAACGATAGCAGGACATCACTGCGGGAAATAATGCATGGTGTTGACATTTTTTATCGTTATTTATTTATTTATTTATTGCTAATTTAATTGATTTCGAGGCTCCGTCGTTTCTCGCAAGTTCTCCTTTTTCATCCTGTTTTTTTATTTTCTTTCTGATGTTGAGGTGTTTGCTTTCATGTGGGTGTGTTTTATATTTTATACATATACTATTCAGGATGCGATAGGCTATTTGACGTGCAAAAAATAACTTAACAGTATTTAGCAAGCCACCTACACACAACTGCCAAAATAAAGGTAAAAATAAAAGACAAAATAAAACACACCAGTCATGTCTCTCTAATCTCGGCTATTGATTAAACTGCTTGCTCCCGCCCGTTTGCAGTCAACTGAAGCCGCGTTTCCACCGCAGGAACTATACCCCGGAACTAGGAACCTTTTGAGGAACTCAGTGCGTTTCCACCGCAGGAACTAGGGTCTAAATTTAGTTCTGGGGGCTTTGTTTTACCCCTCAAAACGTTCCTGCTCGGGGGGTAGTACTTTCCGAAAGTACAGGAACCTTTTGGGTGGAGCTTGCAGCGCTGAACATTTCTGATTGGTCGAGTACTCGTAGCATTTGTGTTGTATTTATTTTCCGCCATTACCCGCCATGTTTGAAAATATGCAGCGGAAAACCAATTTATTTTCATAATAACAAATCAAACTTGTATGTTATGCGGCGCAGTAGCCTACTTTTGGTTATAGCCTGTCAACGTCTTGGAATTATAACGTGTGCTCTTCTGTTCTTTTCTTGCTTTAGTATTCGTTTTATAAAATGCTAAGCATTCGTGCTGGGACAGCATATTACGTAGGCTACCAAAACATTCAAACGGATTAATTCGGTTGCTGAATATTTTCTTCCGGATTTTCTTTGTTAGCCCGTTGTAATTGACTCAAAACGTTTGATACAGTTATGTGAGGTATGCGGTAGATCTGCATAATTAACATTGGTGATACAGTACAAGCAAACTGGAAATCACCTTCCGCACTTTTTATCCGGGTAAAATAACAGGTTAATTCTAGTAATCTTCCCTTTAGCTTTTTCAGACTGCCGTAATTTTACTCAATTTTACTGCCATTTTTCAATTCCACGAAAAGACCAGGAAGACTATGGACTCATTTATGGTGCATGGTTCGCATCTGGAAGGCACACTTCGCTGCTCGGCTAGCAGTAACTTCGAAGGAAAGCAAACGGTGGCTGTACCACTACTAATTTACATTTTCACGCAAGTCCGAGTTTTCGTTCTATTCTTGTCATTTTGCGATTAGCCTATATGGAATTGACGACGAGAAAGTAATAAAACAGCAAATTGTTTACAACGTGTGCATGTTTTCTGCTGTTAATGAATGTGTTTGAGAGGATATATGAAAATCAATAAATACAAAAGTAACCATATATAGTCATTGTTGGTAACCCGTTGTATATACGTGGAATAAACCCCCCCGGGCTGTCCCGGTTATTAGAAAATAATGTAGGCTACTTCGGTGGTAATATGGGGTTACAGAAGAAATCATATGACAGAGGGACCGACGACAACGTCAGTGGGCTAATTTGCCTAATCTTCGCGGTACTTTAGACCCCGGTGGAAACGCAGACAACCATTGGCTGAAGGAACCTTTTAGTTCCTGGTAACGTAGTTCCTGGGACTGAAAGTTCCGGGTAATTTTGGTGGAAACGCGGCTTGAGTTGCTGTTTTGCCTTGAATCAGGGGAGTACCCAGAATTCTGGACCCCAGAATAATCCAGTGGGCCCCCTAGTGGGTGCGAAGCAAACTGCAAATAAATTTGTCCCTAGATGATGTCTTTCCATCAGACCTCCATGCCAACCTGGCCTGAGCCACTGTTCCTCAAGATAAAACAGCGCATTCAGTCGTGTTTGTCCCTGAAGCTGCTGCCAAACATGCCCCAAAATCCAACCCCCTTTCAAAGTGAGAGGTCTGTTCTTCTAGCCATGGTAGCCAAAATAGCCGGCAGCTGGACCTGCTGCCATTTGTATACACTGCCCTCACTTACTCAAGTGTTTCCTTTATTTTGACAGTTACCTGTATATCGTGCCACACCCGGGTGAGGTTATGTTGTTAGTCACATTCGATCCCTTGGCTCCACCTATCAGAAGCACACCTGTATGTGTTCAGCACCAGACGCTGGAAACTTTGTGACATTCGGTTATTTTGCACCCTATGAACTACGAGCAGAGATACTGCTGGATTTGGTGGGAGAAGAACTTCAAGGGTATTTCTCTCTAATTTCAGCTTGTCTCACTGTTATTTAAATCATGCACCCCAGGGCAAGTGTTTAGTTGGCCTTCCTGGCTGCAGCACAGGCCAGTGTAAGAAATAAGAATATAGGGAGAGCTCAATGCAGTCTGCTGCCTTGGGGTTGTGATATACAGACTCAAGCAGTACACAGCACACCACCATCATGTTTCTCGGGAAATGCTCAGGTACATCAAACTAACCAGTACTGTTTCACAGAATAACCCCAGGAAACAGGTTTGGTTGGACATACCCTAAACTAGGATGTTTTGGGAACAAGTGTGACACAGAATCAGAGTGAATTTGAATGACCCTAAAAACGAACGGTGTCCCGTCTGTGTGTTGGAGCGCAGGGTGCAGGCCAGTGCTTTACTGGAGCTGCACTGTAACGGCAGGCCTTGCTGTTTCTTAAAGGGGAAAAAGAAGAAGAAAAAACACCTAAATGAACACAGGAGGTCACCTGACACAACGTATTATCCCTTTGTTCACATTCAGGAGGCACACATCAGAAAGTCCGTCTAGACTGCAGCTGAGCTTCACAGCTGCTTTCAACAGCACTAATTTCTTAGGAAACCATCTCCATTTTGTAAATATTTAGACATTTTCAGCCCCTAGGTGCACAGCTATGCCATGCTTACAAAGACTGTGCTTTATCACATGCTGCCCCCCCCCCCCCCCAAGCCATCTTTTGATCATCAAAGCTAGTCAGCCATTTTGTGCGACAGGCATGTTTGTGCGACACACGGATTGTGCTGTGGAGAAGGTTTCCCTTGTTGGGCAGGATGGTGTTTAACACACCTGGACCTGTAGCTTGTAACCAGCTGCAAAGAGGTTCCTTAAAAGCCCAAGGATGCAAACACTCTGGAAGTGATTTGTGCCACTCTGTGGGAGTGCAGCTTTACTTTAGTAAACTTACCGCATATGAAATCTCACACTGTAACACCATAATAACAGTACATAAACATATATGCGCTGTGAGGCATCCACTTTTAAAAATGATTTATTCCTCATTCTGCACGTGAAAAATAAGCAGGCCAGCCTGGCTAGCCATAGTTCTGCAGGACCGTTCACACGGTTAGTTTGTTTGTTAGTTTGTTCTCACTCTTCTCGTGTCGGCCTTCTACTTCAATGCGTGTGGCTTTTGCGCAGGGTGTCTTCTGCGCAGGGACTTCTGCTAAATGGTGCGCCTACTGCGCCCTGTAAGGGGAGATCGCGTAGGTATAAACGCGTAGCCGCGAGACGCAGTGTGAAAAGGCTGCCTTTTCTACTAGCCGAACCCATAGAATGGGGTGATGGCGATCGAGCAGAGAGCTGCTTTCAGCGTGCGGCGTGCGGCAACACTTCGGAGAGAAGCGCGTTTACAGTAAGGACGGCTCGCCTGCACCCACCCACGGCTTCCTCTGCGCGTTTCGACCACCCGTTTTTATTTACCGTAATCATGCCTACGTGAGATGAATGACCGCACGACGCAGCTGCAACACGCGTTCGGTTTTTCCGGCCAAATATTACCTTGAGCTTTTTGCAAAATGACGATGTGTTCACCTCCCGTTGTGTCCAGAGAAAAATCACTCGAGAACAGCGGCAGGGTCGGGCCTTTCCTCTACGCGTGATCACTTCTAATGTCAGAACAGTACATTACATTACATTACAGGCATTTAGCAGACGCTCTTATCCAGAGCGACTTACACAACTTTTTTTTTTTTTTTTACATAGCATTTTACATTGTATCCATTTATACAGCTGGATATATACTGAAGCAATTTCGGTTAAGTACCTTGCTCAAGGGTACAACGGCAGTGTCCTACCCGGGAATCGAACCTGCGACCTTTCGGTTACAAGTCCAGTTCCTTACCCACTGTGCTACACTCCGTCCTACAGTAAAGCGTTTAGTCTGTTACTGCAGACCCTGCTGGCTTCTGGCCTGAAAGCGTGCTGCTGCTGTAAAGCTAGCTGGTTTAGCTAACCTGGCAAAGTCACGTTAGTTCAGCATCTCGGGGCTCATGTGGAGCAGGTGCCTCAGAATTTACCATGTAGTGAAAAGATTAATCAGGGAAGATATTGTAAACTGTTTATAGCGATGTAATGAGATTTTATTTTAAATAGCATATTAACACAATTGATTTTAGATAGTTGTATAATTGATTCTGTCTGATGCTACAATTTCAAGTCCGGGTCAGTTAACCGCAAGCCAGAAATGGTCAGGTCCATATCATGAAAATCGTGACACAAGTTGGACAGGAGTACTAAAACACTGCTCAGTATGAAATGAGAAACTGTTCCCTAAATACCGACGTTAATAAAAAGAGAACTGCATCTGCACCTCCCTGATTTCTGTCTGAATGGATCCTCTCATGTCTGTCCCATGTGCAGGTGAGAGGCCTTCGCCCCACCCCCCCACCGGCCCCGCAATGGACCCCTCTGCACAAATCCAGGGGGTCCCTCTCAAGACCCGGGGGTCCTTCCGGAAAGAGGTCAGGCCCCCTGTCTTCAGCACATATCCTAATATTACAGTCACTTCCTTGTTTCGAACCATAATGGACCGGCATCAGGGGTGTCTGGTCTTAGCCAGAAAAATAAATAAGTAAATAATTTTAAATAACCTCTACTCAGGTTAGGTTACTTTAGTTTTGCTTGTTGTTTGGCATATAGTTCATTAGATTTAGGTGCAACAGAACCTACCAGATATGACTATTGTCCAGAAATAAAATTGGACATCACTATACCTTGGGCTGTAGTGAAAACCAACCAGAATATGACTATATAGGTGATTTAGACTGTCCTTTAGGTGATTTAGGCTGTCCTTTAGGCTGTCCTTTAGGTGATTTAGACTGTCCTTTAGGCTGTCCTGTAGGTGGTTTAGGCTGTCCTTCCTGTGCACGCTCAGTCCTTCAGCCCAATCTCACCGCTGGGCCTGCAGACCCTGGTCAGGAGCAGGAAGGAGCTCTGCACCGTGGTCCTGGAGCTGCATGGGACAGAGGCGCCATGTCTAACTGAGGTGCGTATAAAGCCTCACCGAAACCTGCACACCAAATCGCCCTTTTAACACATCACTGGCACCTGCACACCAAAGCACGTTTTAACACATCACTGGCACCTGCACACCAAAGCACTTTTTAACACATCACTGGCACCTGCACACCAAAGCACCTTTTAACACATCACTGGCACCTGCACACCAAAGCACCCTTTTAACACATCACTGGCACCTGCACACCAAAGCACCCTTTTAACACATCACTGGCACCTGCACACCAAAGCACCTTTTAACACATCACTGGCCGACTGAAAACTCCTCCTCCTGCTGTTTGGCCCTCAGTGGCCAGCACATGCCCTCTCTCCCAGATGTCAGGTCTCAGTTATGACACATCTCTGGTTCAGCTGACATATCAGGCGATGTCTGTTTGTACTGTGAATACAAGTTGTATTTCCATTTTCATTTTGTTTGATTTGAATAGCCTCTATGATAATTAAAACAGTTTATATTTTTAAATAAGCTTTAACAATGTGAACCATCTTTCCAGTTTCTAGTTGTCTTGTCAGATTTTTGCCTTTTTAACATTAATTTCTCATATTAATTATTACTGTTAAACGTGTGAGTGTTAAGTTGACAAATTGATTATTTTTTTGTCAAAAGGAGACATTTTACTAGATTTCTGTGCTGCTGGATGTGCAGTTAACCATATTCTCCCCAACCCCCCCCACCCCCCTGGCTATAATCCCCAAGTACAGCCAGGAAGGCCTTTGCTGCACAATGTGGCTATCAGTAATAACGCAACGGCAGGGGTTAGTCTGGGGGAGGGGCTATGATGACTGACAGCCCGCAGGTCTGTGCTGTGGTGTGGGTTGTTGGAGCAGGAGACCGCAGGCTAGTGAATGTGCACTGCAGGTGTGGACGTTCTCACTGATTCACCGTGACCTAAGCTGCGACTGTTTGAACCCGGCGCTGGCGAGGTTGACTCGAGAGCTTCTGAGAACAGCACCTCCGTGCAGCCGATGTACGCTGCCTCGCCACAACCACAGACCGTAGCGTCTGAGCTGTGTAAACCCAGGCTAAAACAGGCCTCGGTTCTCCTCCAGCACAGCTGAGAAATCTGATTAACAGAGTCCTTCCTGTCGTCTCGCACTGCTATCTCTTCTGTTTTATTCCCTTATTAAACATGAGTGGTGGCTTGTAATTTCCAAATGTCTTTTATAGTCAAGCCATACTACTCATTTTCACCTTTCGTCAAATGATGTTCTGAAAGCAGCTTCTTTTTCAGATTCATTTTGTATGTTTACCCAGTCAAGCTGAAGGAGATCATTTCACACTACAGGTAAGAGCCACTCTTAACTGCTTTTAAGATTACGGGCATGGCACATTAGATTCAGCCTGGAACTCTCTTCATTCTTTATGTCATGTTCACTTACTGCTTCTAGTCTAGTGGAAAATAATGGTAGTTGGCCAAAAGAGGATGAACACAAGTCTGCAGTCTTTTGTTGATTTCATTATGGCTGCTGTCTGACATGATTACTGCTTCAAAGCCACGAGGAAGCCATACTGTGCAGAAATCAAGCTGTGCCTGCTCTTTTATTCATAAAGCAGTAGAGTTTCCGTCTGACACACAGGCCCTGCCATCTGTCCCTGCCAAGCTGCTGGAGTTGCTGAAGTCCCTGCATGTGCACAGCCTAACAGACGAAGAGGTGCTGCTGCTCGAAGAGTCAAAGAAACTTCTAGAGAGAAACCGCAGTGCTGCGCAGGTGAGGCCAGGATGATAACTCCTGTTTGGTGCATTATGCTCCTTTGTAGTAATTTTTGCCGTGTTGTTTTTTTAAACGACGTGGAATCGGGCGCCAGTGCAGACTCTTCTCTAGCTGAACGTGTGCCTGTGATAGAGGCTGAGCTCTGGCTCTGTGGGAACAGATGTGGCGTTAAGCTATTCTGTATCATGCAGCATGCTGAACTACTTATTTAGATTGCAGACATAACAAGGCATTACATGCATGTTATTCTTCATCACACAAATGGAAAAAATGGCTTTGGATCTATTGAGTCCAGATTGTACTGCAGGGAAACGCCTAGCGTCAGCTGGGGTCAGCTGTGGGCATAGGATTCTGGAAAAAGCAAGCTTGCTTCCTCCAGAGTGGGCCTTGGGCCTCAGAATCTTCCAGACGCAAGCAGCGGCCCATTGCCCCAAAGACTACGCTTTTAAGACTTGTACAATTGTTTGAAAAACAGAATCACTCCACGCTCAGACTGGTCCTGTATGACCCCCCCCGCCCCCTCCAATTATAAATTGGAGACACACAGCATTGTGGGTAGTGTATGCCTTGAGAGACTCACCTTAACAGGTCCTGTAGGAGAACTGTGGTCGTCCACTGCTGCCAGTGTGTGACGGAGCCCCATGTGGGAAAGCCCTGTACCCTGCAGGTGTGCCCTGCAGGTGTGCCCAGCAGGTGTGCCAGGTCGTCCGTCACCGTTTCTCCCGCCCTTTGGCATTTAGCACCGGCTTCCTGTCTGTCCTCCTCTGTTGCAGACGAGCCACTGGAGTCGAGCCGCCTGCGTGCTGCGGCGTCCCCACTCCCCCTCGTGCAGCACGACGGCCATCTTGGCTCTGCTGAGCCGCTACATGGCCGGCTTCCGGTATGCCCTGGAGCTGCAGGCGCTGCACAGGTCCGTGCCCGACGGCTGCCAGGCCGAGGACGACGACACCAACCAGTCCGTCTCCTCCATCGAGGACGACTTTGTCACCGCCCTGGAGCACCTGGAGAAAGATGACGCGACAGACAACCTGTGTGGGTGACCTGCTGGAACAATCTGCTCACTGTGCTCCCTTACTGATGGCACAACCATCATACACCATAGTCTGTTAAACACACACGTAAAAGGGTCATGTGTGAAAATACCAGGGGAAGTCACACATTAGCCTATAGTGACTTTGAGATTTATGGAAGCCCATATATTGAAAATAAGAAATGACCATCTAAGTAATGCAGTGATTGGTAAAAAAAGTTAACTAAATATGTTCATGAACATTTGTATTTATTTTATGTCAGACATCTATTACTTGGGATATCTTATCATTGTTTGATGTGAATTTTGGGTGAATGTTTAGTTTGTGCAAATTTCAGACACACATTGCAACACACTGGGGACTTTCCCTCTTTGGGTTTTCTGCTGCAGTTCCTCTACCTGTAGCCACTGCTAGATGGCAGTGAAAGATTTATTTTTTCACTCCACATTAAATCCATTCAAAGATTAGTTTCTGCCTTCAGCATTTGAACAGTTTTCCACAGAGTGTTTTCTGAGATTTCATATGGACTAGATCATATCTTATCAGCTAACATGCCCCCTTCACAATTTTCAGTTTTTAGATCACATATATTTCCTGCTTCAGCATCGCAGTGTCACACTTCCATCCCTTTGTAATGGAAATGCTCGTCTCTCATCCCTTAGTGGCCGCTCCCTTCAGCCATCGCAGCCAGCGGGATGCGGCCTCCCAGACTGTCCCCTCCCACCGCAGAGATGGGCCAGAATCCAGCGTCATCATTAGCTCACGCGGCAAGGGGTCACCAGCCAAACCAGCCAATCGGAAGCCCTGCCTGGACGTGTCGGTGTCGGTTCGGAGCTCGGTGCCGGCGTGGGCGTCTGGGCCAGAGAGCCAGTGGAGCTTCTTCAGCCCGAGCGGCGCTCAGAAAGGACACACCTCCTCCGCCCCACTCACAGAGTCGGAGGAGTCCGACTGCTCCAGCCCCAGTCCCGTCATCTTCCTGGACGAAGTGGGCTATCGGAAGAGCCTGGAAGCAAAGCTGGATATTCCAAAAATCCCTGTCCTCAAGGGCGGGGTGGAAGATTCCGATTCAGAAGTGAGCGAGTTTTTTGACAGCTTCGATCGCTTCGATGACCTGGACCAAGCTCCTGAGAGCACCTCCGAGCCGCCCAATGAGATGAACACTGCCGGTCAGACTCAGAAAATCACATTTCCAGAGGACTGTACCTCAAAAGCTGCTACAACAGCCATGAACCCCCACAGATTCGACCACCCCGTCCTTCCTGCCAACATCAAGAAGCCCACTCCGCTCAAACCAGGATCGCCATACGGGTCTCATCCCGACATCCCAGATTCCCCCCGTCCCATCATGCCCTTCTGTGAGGAGAGTGGGGCTCTCTTCAGTCCAGTCCAACCTTCAGCCTTCAGTCCTATGGGAGAGGGTGCAAGCATGGAGCATCTTGGGAGGGCAGATGAAGAATGCTCAGAACTGCATAAGCCCCAGGACCTCTGCACTCTCTACAAAAAATACTCTGATTTTGCCAGTAACATATCAAAGGAGATTCTTAGTTCAGTCTGTGGGTATTCATCTCCTGTTGACATGAATGTAAATAAAAACCTTAGTTGTGTTTGTCATAAAGAGTTTACAAACAGCAGTGGGCACCTGATGAGGTTATCGGAAATCCAGGAGGTGGTGACTGTATCCCAATCACTGAAGCCCCAGACCCTGAAAGAGGGAATACAGAAGTTTGCCACGGACCTGGTGGAGATGAGCTTGGGCAGTGCCTTCAGGGACCTGCAGAAGGGCGTGGCCACCTGTACCACGACACTGTGCCATCTGGCCGCCAGGCTGACGTCCTCCGTGTTTCAGATGGCCTTTCAGGAGATCGGCGCGAGGCATGCGTACGTGCTAAAAGAGCACGCCATAAACGGTTTAGCGGGCTTCCTGGTCGGCGAGGCGGTATCCGGGGCCTTGAAAGAATTCCACTTTGTGAAAAAACAGATTTTCAACAACGCGGTCGCCAGGTTTGCAGCAGATCTCGCGGAGGAACTGGTGTTCGAGGGCATCATGGAGGTTTGCCAGTTTTCACACCCGTCTACACCCCTAACCCCGAGCGACTGGTCTTTCCAACGGGAGGAAGAAGTGGTTTCTGCGTACGCCTCAGACCTCTCTGAGTCTGTCCTGCAGGAAGCCTTCATCGAGTTATCCCAGGCAGACGTGACCTTCACTACAGAGGCTGCCATCAGTGTGTCTCTGGACAATATCCGCTACGTCAGCGCTGAGGACACCACACAGACTACAAAAACCTGCAATGCTGCCACAGGTTATTTTGGATCACAATGCACAGCCAAGTCAGTGAATTCTGAGGCAGAAAATGGCTGCACTGTGGGAAAAGCTTTGTTCTGCATGTCTGGGATTGCCAGTTGCATTCCGGTCCCTGCTGCTGGGAAAGGTCTCTCTCAGATCCAGAGCCCGACAGAAACCTGTCAGTACAAATCCAGTATCTGCCGTACATCACAAACTAGTCCGAGGAAGAGCAACTTTTCTGAACAATGTCAGGTGATGACGTCAGCATCAGGCACTTCTGCGGCAGTGCAAACAAACCTTCTGCCCCCTGCTGGTCATGGCCGAGATGCCTATAGTGAGAGGCGTACATTGGAAGGAGCAGCAAGTTTCACACCCTACGAGCCGGTTTCTGGTGCTCCATTGTTTAGGAAGGATAAAGTTCCCAGGTTCTCTGGAAACATGTGGGACACAACTGATAGTGCAGGTTACAAGCTCACATCTCCCACTGAAGTTAAAAAGAGGGTGGAGGGCTATTCTGGCTGTTTGAGCAGAAAAACGGAAGTTTGCGTTCCCTCGGTTGATCAGTCATGTTCCTCAGAACACACATCAGGCAAAAGGAATGCAAACATGTCCCTCCTTACCGAGCACTTTCCTCAGGAGAAGCTAGACATGTATTCCCCGTTACCGGACTCTGTGTTGCATCAGTTCCCGTCTGAAGTTAAGTGCACTAATCTACACAATGCTGCTAATCCAAGTAAACAAGGTATTACTGATCAGACCTCCCTGTTATCCACAAAGCCAGCCTATAATTCTCAGTCGAAGAGCCAAGGTGTGGAAGTGGTCTCTGAGATGCTTCCGCTGTCTGTGAAGGACTCTCTGGAGGTGCCCAGTTTTGAACTAGCCGGACGTGGCTGTAAAAAGTTTGCTCATGAAGAGTTGCTCCACAGCCCTGAGAGAACATGTAGTGGAGACCCAGGCACCCCACCATCTACCCCTCAGCAGGGTCCACCAGCGTCCCAGGAAAAACAGATCAAGCAGTTCTCCAAGAAGCTCAAGAGCAAGCTGGCTAAGGAGTTTTCCCCTGCCACGCCTCCACCCACGCCCCGTTACCAGCCTTTTGGGGCAGTCACAGAGACTGGGGGGGAGGCTGGGAAGGCAGACTTCATACTGAAGCTCATGAGGTCTCTCTCTGATGAAGTGGGTGGCATGGAGGATGTTCAGGACAGCCAAGAGTACACCTGTGGACCTGGAACAGCAGCCAAATACTGCCAGGTCGAACTAAACCTTCCAGGGGAAACTGATCACAAAATGGTGGAAAAGGGAGCCCTCTGTTATGCTGGACGTTTAGCGAGCCACATTGTTTCCATGGCTACTGAGATGGACAATCTGGGTTTGGAAGATGGACGGAAGTTTGAGGATATTGGAGGCAAAGATGGCCTTCCTGTGCGCACTGCACAGTTTTCTGAAGAGACTTTAAACTCTCTGTGGGCCTACGCTGGGGAGATAGCAGGGGAGGTCATTTCTGATGTGATGAAGATGACAGATGTCAGTCACTGCAGACACAGAGCCTTGAAAAGAACAGGGGAAATTTGCCCTGAATGTCATCAACACGTGGACCACAGAGACTTCAGGCTCACCACCATGGTGGACCGGTGGTCAAGCGATCTTCTGGCCTCGGTCATTAGCGTTCAGAGCTCTGAGTTGAGTGGCCACTCTTCCGGAAACCCCAACTGTGAGAGTGTTAAAGATGAAGATGCAAGTTACCTCATTAGGGTTCTGCAGAGAGGAGGTGGGCAACGGGAGCTCATTTTGGACCAGTATGCTAGCCATCTGGCCTACCGGTCCATCAGAGCAGGACTGGCCCAGGCGGAAAAGAGGATCAAGCAGAGGTCTAATCTGAGGCTTAACTCTTTCAGGGGGTTGCATCACAATGTTGCCTGTGAGCCCTACAGCAGTTTTATGATAGAGATGCCTTCTGAGGATGCCACCAGGAATGCATGCTCTTCTAGTAAAGCACTGCAGTGTGCAGGCCAGGAAACCAGGAACACTGACAGGCGGGAATACATGGAACTTGTAGTCTTTGCAGAATCTTTGGCATACAACATCATCTGTGATGTCACAAGGAAGCTCAGACCACCATCCGTTCGGTTGCCTAAGTCCTTGACGGACTCGTGTCTGTACAAAAAGTCCACGGTGGAAGACACGGCCAAGAACCTCGGCAAACCCACATGCTTGTGCAGTTCAGTGCCACACACAGAGAAACCCAAACAGTACCACAGCACCGGGAGCTTAAATGATGAGAATTATAGCGACGGTATCTTTAAAGTCATTGAACACTATGCAAGGAAAATCGTTGATGACACTTTGGAGTTGACAGTTGCATCGTCATGCCCTCACCCTGTGGAGGACAGGAGCATGGCAGACAGAAACACACACGCCCACCTGCTTTCAGAGGGAACATTACGTTCATCCTTAGCTGACCAGAACGGTTGCTATCGCGTGACTAGGGAACATCCATTTTGCAACAGTGTGTTCAGGCACGAGCCCCTGGAAGTGGACTGGAAGAGGAGCCGGGACTATGATGTCATGTCAGAGAGCTGCTGTAACCACACCAGGATGTGTGGTTTTGAAATTCCGGAAATCCACATTGATTCAGAGAAGAGGGCAGAATTTGCGGAGGCAGTGGTGTCATCGGCGATTGAGAAAGCCAGGAGAGACCTGAGCAACAGCAGCCTGAACACAGACAGCGGGATGGGGCACGATGGCGCCCGCCTGAACACAGACAGCGGGATGGGGCACGATGGCCCCCGCCTGAACACAGACAGCGGGATGGGGCACGATGGCCCCCGCCTGAACACAGACAGCGGGGTCGGGCACGATGGCCCCCGCCTGAACACAGACAGCGGGTCGGCACGATGGCGCCCGCCTGAACACAGACGCGGATGGGGCACGATGGCCCCCGCCTGAACACAGACAGCGGGATCGGGCACGATGGCGCCCGCCTGAACACAGACAGCGGGATGGGGCACGATGGCCCCCGCCTGAACACAGACAGCGGGATCGGGCACGATGGCCCCCGCCTGAACACAGACAGCGGGGTCGGGCACGATGGCCCCCGCCTGAACACAGACAGCGGGATGGGGCACGATGGCCCCCGCCTGAACACAGACAGCGGGGTCGGGCACGATGGCGCCCGCCTGAACACAGACAGCGGGATGGGGCACGATGGCCCCCGCCTGAACACAGACAGCGGGATCGGGCACGATGGCGCCCGCCTGAACACAGACAGCGGGATGGGGCACGATGGCCCCGCCTGAACACAGACAGCGGGATCGGGCACGATGGCCCCCGCCTGAACACAGACAGCGGGGTCGGGCACGATGGCCCCCGCCTGAACACAGACAGCGGGATGGGGCACGATGGCCCCCGCCTGAACGCAGACAGCGGGATGGGGCATGATGGCGCCCGCCTGAACGCAGACAGCGGGATCAGGCACGATGGCGCAAACTTCGCTGAGAGTCTTGCCACCGAAATCATGGCGTCAGCGTTGACCAACGTCTGCCAGACCATCAACATCAGGTAAAAATCACAGCTTTCCATGACTAGTCTGCTTTCAGTAAATCTCACCCAATTCAGTGACTGTCCCGTAGTTTTAAATGTTCCTGTAAAATTATCATAAAGTTTTATAAACCCAGATTTCCACTGTTCACTGCCTGGAATATCATTACTAGGGTCCTGTTCTAATATTTGTTAATAGTGCCTCCTTGCATGCAGTGGAAAATATGAATTTGCTCAGGATAAACACGCCCACAAGGAGACAAAAACACTGCCATTGGAATTACACTGCTTTTGCAGCATCCGATTCCTCTAAACAAATTAAACTTTTATTATGAAAACTATCAAATCAAATAAAATGAATTTTATTTGTATAGCGCTTCTTACCGGAAACTGTCACAAGGATGCTTTACAGAGTAGCAGAAGAAGTGCAAAAACCACAAGAACCAAAACTATGAAATGAAAGTACTTCAGAAATCAAGAGGCGGTTTATATATTTATATATTTTATTTTTATATTTCAAAGGAATAAAAGAATGCAAAAAGACTATGGTAAATTAAGCTTTGTGTGCTAGTCAGTATTATTTTCAGTAGGACCATTTTAAACAGTAACATTTTAAACAAGACGTAGCCCCTCACCGTGTTAAAAATACTTAGTTTATGTCCTGATTTATTGGATTGATTCGTTTTTTTGATGAATGTGCATTCTTCTGGCTCACATTGGGGAAGGAATAAATTAGGGCAATCCAAATGGCATTAATGAAATCATGCTAACCTGCAAGCCCCCCAGAAGCAAAGTATTTATCTCACTCACTTTACATTTTGCCAATCCTCAGCCTGAAATAGCCGTTAAATGTGCATGGAATTGGCGTGGAGCTGAAAGCAGTAATTTAGGAGGGGCGGGATGTTGTTCGAACCAGCACACTTTCCATGTGGTCACGCATCGCCTCGATGCAGATACCGTTCAATGTGCATGACAGGGAGGAGTGGTGGGTGCCACGCCTTGGAGGGGGGCTGGGGATGCTTGTGCAAGCAAGCGGCAGAGGCACCATATACCATGTGGTGATGCCTTCTGCGGGCGTTGCTGGGTGATGGGCCAGGGGGGGGCGGGGGGGTGGGGGGGGGGGGGGGATGTGGGCTGTTTAAACATGCACAGAGGACCTGTAGACTGGGGGGGGGATGGGGTGGGGGGCGGGGGGGATGGGGCGGGGGGGGGAGCAGTGCGAGGGGGATGTGGGCCTTTTAAACATGCACAGAGGGACCTGTAGACTGCATTAAAAATAAGTCAGCCAGCCACAGCACGGCACTGGGCTGTACACGAGGCGGACCGTACATTACTAAACACGCTCTTCTAACCAACCCATTTCTTGGGTTAATTTAGTAATCGTCGATTGAAAGAGCACTTGTGTAGTTTACAAACGAAAATTGTTTAAATCCAAACTTAATTAATAGCTGATTGAAATTATTTTGTAATTGAACAATGACAATGTACTGTAAATGTGGCAGTGTACCCCTGTTCTGTGTGTGCTGAGTGTGGGGTATGGCAGTGCACCCCTGTTTGTCTGATGTGGGTCAGCATGACCGTTGTGGGGATTGTGGTAAGCAGTGCACCCCTGTTCTGTGTGTGCTGAGTGTGGGGTATGGCAGTGCACCCCTGTTCTGTGTGTGCTGAGTGTGGGGTATGGCAGTGCACCCCTGTTCCGTGTGTACTGACCTCAGGGTTGTGTCCGGCGGCTTCCCCCCCCCAGCCCCCTGGGGAGAGAGAGGACGCACACGTTGGAGTTGCTGGGCAGCCAGGGGCGGAGCCTGAGCGCTGAGGGGCGGAGCCTGAGCAGCAGGGATGACAGCCAGGGGCGGACCCTGAGCAGCGGAGAGGACAGCCAGGGGCGGAGCCTGAGCACTGAGGGGCGGAGCCTGAGCAGCGGGGAGGACAGCCTGGGCAGCTGGTCCAACCTCAGCCTGGAGGATGAACACCTGGACGAGAGCAGCAGCTTCCTGCACCTGAGTGACAGGTACGCAGCCCGGCCCTTCCTGGTCACATTCCACCTCCTGCTTCTCACCCAGCGCCCCATTTCTGTAGCGTCCGTGAGCTTTGGCACAATATGGGCACCAAAATGGCCGCCTCTGTGTGGCACTGTGGGCCGTCTTGCGGGTACACTGCTGTAATTCTCCCAGATACACGGCACTTTTCTGCAGATTATTCACTTCCTGTTGACGACATAGCTCAGGAGGTGAGACCGCTTGGCTGGCAGTCGGAGGGTTGCCGGTTCAAACCCCGCCCTGGGCGTGTCGAAGTGTCCTTGAGCAAAACACCTAACCCCTAACTGCTCTGGCGAATGAGAGGTATCAATTGTAAAGCGCTTTGGATAAAAGCGCTATATAAATGCAGTCCATTTACCATTCATGCACCGGTGAGCGGCTCTAACTGGTATCGAGTTAGAATGCTAGAATGATTTATCAGAACAGGTAATTCATTCGTTTGGAACCGAGTGGCCGGCTGTAATATAGCGGTCCTCTTATCCTGTGAGGTTGTGGCCCGTAGCATTCCATGCCGCGTACATTAATGAGTTTCTCCTTTTCATCCAGCAAGACTGAGACATTGCACAAGTTTGCCCATGTTTTCAGAGAGTCTGGTGTGTTTAAAATTATTGCTTTCAAAGAGTTTCTTCTTGTTTATTAGGAGGAGAAATATATGGTTTTGGAACTTTCTTGTCTTTTTATGTCCAAGTAAAAAGCATATTCTTATAATTTGTCTGTTTCTTACACGATTTATGAAGAGATCACGTTTCCTGTGAGTGCCAGTAGTTTGAGTGCCAAGTGCAGCCAGGATTACTTAAAGATTTCATCCAGAAAAGCACAATGTGTGGACTGAAGCAGCTCTGGCTTTCTTCTCAACCTCTATTCCTTCTCTCAGCTGTCAACAGTTGAGTCATTCACTCTGGAACTGAGGGGTTGAAACTGGTATTGCTGAAGGTTTTTAAAAAAATTTTTGTAAGGACTGGAAATCTAAGAAAACCAATGATTCTGTCACCATCTTAGCAGATTTCGCAATGCACCAGCCTGGTCACTGGCTTTTTACTGGCTTACAACGAGATCTCTCACAATTTCGTGGTCAGAAACCACCCACAACTCAAAAAGGCTCTCAGACAACGCTCTTGAGAGTTCAGTGGGTTGCCAGGTTGTGTCACAGCTCCACTTGGCTGCAGAGCCGCTGAACAGCCCGACGTCCATGAGGAAAACCGTTCAGCTGAGGAACCAAAGACATCCTGGCAACCTGGACCTGAGACTCTCCCTGACTAAGGTTTCTGAGCTCTGATTATGCCAGCGCTGACCAATCACGTGGATCGCATCTGGATGTCCTTTAGGGACTGCACCCCGCTTTTCTCTCCTCCCCTAACAGTAACGGACACGCCCACCATAGTGAACCCCGCTTTTCTCTATCTCTCCTCACAGTAACGGACACGCCCACCATAGTGAACCCCGCTTTTCTCTCTCTCTCCTCACAGTAACGGACACGCCCACCATAGTGAACCCCGCTTTTCTCTCTCTCTCCTCACAGTAACGGACACGCCCACCATAGTGAACCCCGCTTTTCTCTCTCTCCTCACAGTAATGGAAACAGCAGCAGCTGGAGCAGTCTGGGGTTGGAGGGGGAGGAGCCTGTGTCCCTTTCTCCGTCTAACAGGTTGGTCCTGAACAGGACGCTACGCTTAGCCAGCCAATCAGCAAGTCAGCCAGCCAGCCAGCCAATCAGCGAGTCAGTCAGCCAGCCAGCCAGCCAATCAGCGAGTCAGTCAGCCAGCCAGCCAGCAAATCAGCCAGTCAGGCTGTCATCCAGCCAGTCAGCAAGTGGGCCAGTCATTCAGCCAGCCAGCCAGTCATTGAGTCAGTCAGCCAGCCAGTCATCCAGTCAGTAGGCCAGTCAGCCAACCAGCCAGCCAATCATTGAGTCAGTCAGCCAGCCAGTCAGCAAGTGAACCAGTAAGTGTGGGCCCAGCCTTCCTGCCCAGTTACTGCATGATGTCAGAGCTTTGTCTGTGACTGCAGTGTCTTTTTTACCCTTCAAATGCCATGGAGAACAAGGCATGTCTGTTTCTGCTTGCAGTTTTGGGTTCATATACAAGTGAGATTAGCCAATGGAAAATGTGTGTGTGTGTGCATGTGTGTGAGTGCGTGTGTGTGTGCGTGCGTGTGTGTGGGTGTGTGTGAGTGTGTGCGTGTGAGTGTGTGTCTGTGTGTGTGTGTGAGTGCGTGCCTGTGCGTGTGTGCGTGTGGGTGGGGTTGGCCGGAGAAAAGGCGTCATTCATTGTGCCTGTGCTCTGTAAAACATGATCTCTGGGTAAGAAAGGCCTCTCTCTGTGGCAGCTCTCTGGCATGTTGTGTGAATGAGTGTCAGTGTGAGAAGTGTGAAAACCAGGCATGCTGGGAAATGTGCATGCGACTTCGCTTGCTACCTGGGCCCTGTGACATCCCTGTCTCTCACACACACACACACACACGCTCACACACACGCCTCTCTTTCGCCCCACAGCGACGGTCCGGAGGAGAAGGAGGCGGAGTCTGCGGCTGACGTGAACGGTAAAGACCTGCGTGTCACAGATTCTGTTGTTTTCACTGAAATAAGTGCAGAGCAGCTGATGGGTTTATTTTATAACTCCCCTTCTCCTCACAGGCCTCGGCCATTGGGCCGGGTTTGGCACTCATGTTTTTAATCAGGTGGGATGCTGGGTAATTCAGAGTTAAATTCACATGTAGCAGTTCAGTTTTCATCTCTCTGTTGGAAACGCAGTGACTGAGCCTCCCCACCCAGGCAGTCTCTGCCTGCCTCTCTGTTTAGAGGGGCAGGCTGCGGTATGGGCGGGGCAGGCTGCGGTGTGGGAAGGGCAGGCTGCGGTGTGGGCGGGGCAGGCTGTGGTGTGGGCGGGGCAGGCTGTGGTGTGGGCGGGGCAGGCTGCGGTGTGGGCGGGGCAGGCTGCGGTGTGGGCGGGGCAGGCTGTGGTGTGGGAGGGGCAGGCTGCGGTGTGGGCGGGGCAGGCTGCGGTGTGGGAGGGGCAGGCTGCGGTGTGGGCTGGGCAGGCTGTGGTGTGGGAGGGGCAGGCTGTGGTTGTGGAGGGGCAGGCTGCGGTGGTGGGAGAGGCAGGCTGCGGTATGGGCGGGGCAAGCGCAGTGTGGGAGGGGCCAGGCTGCGTGTGGGGGGGCAGGCTGTGGTGGCCGGCAGGCTGTGGTGTGGGAGGGGCAGGCTGTGGTGTGGGCGGGGCAGGCTGCGGTGTGGGAGGGGCAGGCTGTGGTGTGGGCGGGGCAGGCTGCGGTGTGGGCGGGGCAGGCTATGGTATGGGCGGGTCCCTCCCTGTGAGAGGGGTGATGCCGTTACTCACCTGGACCATTTGGTGTTCCAGCAGCGCAGGTGTGTCCCGCGACTGTGAGGCTGCTGGTGCTCAACAGCGACCTGGGGGGGCCCAGCCTGGACCCACAGGTGAGGGCGGTGCTGCAGTGGATAGCCGCCTCCCACTCTGACCTGCCCACGGTGCAGCTGGGCCAATCAGGCGAGGTGGAGCTTCAGCAGGTGGGTGCGCCTGCACACCAGGAGAACACACCTCAGTACATACACCTGCACACCTCAGTACCTACACCTGCACACCTCAGTACATACACCTGCACACCAGGAGAACACACCTCAGTACATACACCTGCACACCTCAGTACCTACACCTGCACCAGGAGAACACACCTCAGTACATACACCTGCACACCAGGAGAACACACCTCAGTACATACACCTGCACACCAGGAGAACACACCTCAGTACATACACCTGCACACCAGGAGAACACACCTCAGTACATACACCTGCACACCTCAGTACATACACCTGCACACCAGGAGAACACACCTCAGTACATACACCTGCACACCAGGAGAACACACCTCAGTACATACACCTGCACTCCTGAGCATGGGGGCAGACAGCACACCTGCATCAGCAAACATGGCCACACTGTGGCTGTCCTTCAACCACCAGATCAGGGTCAGGTGTGGTCTCCAGTGTCGCTAGGCGACAGAGGTGCTTTTGGCCCTGGTTGTTTGTGGTGTTGTCCATGACCGAGCTCTCTCTCTCCCCCTGTGTCTGTGACCGGGCTACCTCCCCACCCCCTCCCCCCCCCAGCTGCCAGCGGTGCTATGCCGGGTTCGGCAGAGGGGCTGGACGGCCGGAGACCTCCTGCAGGCCCTCCTGCAGTACTGCGAAGGGCCCGAAACACAGCCAGGCGCACAGGGACCCTGCAGCAAGCCCTTCTTCCATTGGCTGCTGGAACACGCCTAGACCCCGCCCCCCCCCGTCCCAGCCCATCCCAGCCAATCACGCTTAGCTACCGCTCAGAAAACGCTGGACTCAGAGAGCACCAGCAGCCACGTCAGCGTCAGTCAGGACGTTTGGCCAAACGTAGAGGCCCGGTCAGTGCACCCTGTCTGTTGTCTCCTGTATTGCTTCAGCACTGGACAGAGGGGGGGGGGGGACTTACACAGGGACAGGAGCTTGTGTGCTGATTGGTTACGCAGTGGCTGAAGGGCGTGGCTCTTATCCATGTATGCAATGTGTCTGTATGGTCAGTGCCAGCGTGTGATCATCTGAAACCATCTGTACTTCATTTACATTCGCATTTATATCTCATTTTCTGTTGGAACGGAACGGAATGAACACCCCCAGTAGGTTAAAAAAGAAGAAATATCCATCCATCAGGGAACCCCCTCCCCCAAGGCCCCCCCCACACCCCCCCGGTTTGTTCAGGGAAAACTGCGTCAGCTCTGTACCCTTCTTCTGTGGGGTCGTCTCCACAAGTTCAGGGACCAGCCCAACGAACCGCGCCTGCTTCCAGAAGGTTCCGTTAATTGCAGAAGGCGCCTGACCCTCATAACTCAGACATAAGTCTAGTGGCTGTGTGACCAGCCGTGGAGCGTTACCGGCGCGATTGTTTAGTGAGTGTTCTGCTCAAGACACTTTTCAGACGTTTTTGGACACAAATGAATGTAGATTCAGAGAATCACAGGAATATTGCGAAAGTCGAAGAGAACACTGAAGTTTGTTTGAAAGAACTCTTGGCGCTGACGCACTCTTACAGGAAAGGGTCCAGCAATCTGTGAATGTATTGAGATATTTCAGAAGGGTATTAAGTTCAGTTTTTCACAGCAAGTGTTTAAAGCAGTTTGTTGTAAGTAATGTGCAAGTGTGAAACTCCAAAACCCTCTTACCAGATTCTTCTTTATGTGTACAGTTTTACAGAGAAGCAGAAAGTGTCTGAGAAGGTTATATATGAGGTTATATCGCTGCAGACTTTGCCTTAATGTGGTTTGGAAGGGCAGGAAATTACTTTTAAACATGAAGGAAAAGTATTATTTACAAAATCACACACCAGCATTATAAGGAAAATGGAAATGCTTCCCACATAACGAAATAGCAGAATTCCCAGGACGGTTGCACCTCTCCTGGTTTAAGGAAAGTCGTCAAACGGGAAGTCGTCAAACAGGAAGAGTGACACACTGGGTACAGAGCGTAATTACTGACACACCTCCAGTCTGAACCACAACAGACACGGCGCGCATATCTCAGCCGCCCGTCACGTCCAGAGCCTCGGTCCGCAGCGTGGGGTCTGGAATTTTCCACAGTATCAGTCCAGTCTAATCTGTCATTATACTGACCGCTGGGCATGTGAGGGGCGGGGGGGGGGGGCGAAGAACGATGGGATTTTGGGAGAAATGGATCAGACCTGGGGAACTGACCACATGAGAGAGGACCAAACCTCAGATTGTTCTGTCACAGGCTTCGGGAATGATCAAACGATCAAAAGACCAACGGTTCCAGTGTTGCGAAAACGTAAAGGTCACCCGCGCTCAGTACTCACTTAACACAGCCTAGAGAGCGGCCGGAGAGCGGCGGGAGAGCAGCCGGAGAGCGGCCGGAGAGCGGCGGGAGCGGATTTTAGATCACAGTACAGGAGTAAACAAGGACAAATAAACCTGGACCTGGATGAATAAAGCAATGAGCCGTTTATTCTGCCGTACGGTGGCTTTGAGTTCAGATATAAATATCATACACTCATCACATGACAGTTCATACTTAAAAACTGCTGTTTTTGCATGGGCCTTTTCTCTATTGTCATGGTAATTATCCAGTGAAGTTGTGTTAATAGTGGTGTACTGTAATTTCCACAGCTCTATGCCCTCTTCGGCTCTGATCCGATTGGCCGGTTGTACGTGGCCATTGTGACGTCACAGAATTATTGCCGTTTTTGGCAGAGAAGCAGAATGGCAGAGGGGTCACTGCTGGGGAAGTGATTTTAATGCCACTCAATGTATTACAAAACCAAAGGATATTAAAGCAGCCTTTCAGTGAACCGACGCTAACGCTACCACCAGCGCTAACGCTACTACCAGTGCACTTCAGCGTTTAACATGCCTGCAGATTTGGCTGAACACCGATATCACATTTTGAGGTTTTTTTGTTATTTCCTACGAGGCGTACTGCTGTCACCATCTGCCGCGAGAACTTAATTTTCGACCACATGTTCAGCCAGAAGCACGGGACGCTGAGTTACACCCGTACCGCCTTACAAGTGCACTGCGAAGGCAGCCAAGAGTCATCCAGTAAAACACTAAATATAATCTGGCCCGTCCCACGGAGAGGTCGGTAGGGTTTAAAAGGAGAAGACACAGGGCCTCTTGCAATGGCAGGAGCACCTCCACGGCTGGGGACTACAGTGGAGGTGAAGAATTCAGAGTTAGTATTACAGTACTGTACTGTGATGTGAGTATTACAGTACTCTACTGTGTTATGAAGAATTGGCCCAGAGAGTCCTACTACCTGAGAATCCTATCTCCTGCTCCATATGGAACACACTGTGTGTGTGATGGGCCCTCTGCTACTAAAGTCACTTTATTTAATATACATTCTTATCTTTCAGAAGAGGACCCAACGCTAGTTTGTGTTATTTATAGCTGAATATGTAAAACAGAGATTTAACAAGCTATTTAAAAATAATATTTTAATACCTGCTCAGCGTTATTCTCATCTCATCAGACACTGCAGCCTCAGCTCTTATGTGTGTTTCCTGCTTCTTTCTATAATCTTTTGCCAAATACAATATCAGAGGACTTACAGTATGTGCATAATGGCAGTGAAGACACTATTTGTCCTGTAGTGATATTGCATAAATAGTTTACAGTGCAGGTGGAAGTGCTGTATTTGTCTTTAAGCAAAAAAATAAAATAAAGCTTTCTCAAGTGTACAGTATGTTTACTTGTTTTTCTTCTTCACTTTTACACACTAATTCTTGGGGGATTTAGAGCAAGGCTGGACCGGCGCTGCACATTGATAAACCGGGATTTTTCACACATCCTGTCATTTTCCCTCTTGACCACAGAAAGAGAAACTCGAGACTTTGTGGATTCGCACATATAACCAGTAACACAAACATAATGCCTCGATGCATCACCAGCTGCAGCAGCTGCAGCTGCTCCTACAGGAAACCTGACTGAAAATTTTACAGTTTTATGTACAGTGTAATAAAATGGCCGCAGGACAGACTCAAAGGTTGCGGGTTTGATTCCCAGGGTCGGCACAGCCCTTGTGCTTTCCCCAGTCATTTCAGTGTCCAGCTGTCGGAAAGGACAGGATGTGGAAATGCAGTGTGTAAGAGTCCCCACTGAGCACCAAATGCAATGTCTAGCACAGCGAGGAACAGAAAATATCTAAAGACTGTGCTCAGTCTGTAGTGAATGAATAGATGCATTTATGTGACAGAAACGCTGCATAATTATTATGGGCTCTGCAATGACACAGGCCCTGAGGAATGCGACACTGAGCCACATCTAGCAGAGAACCAGCACATCACAACTGCTAATCCATTCAGAACAAGTTCATCAGTTCAGTGCTAAACGACAGGCTACTGCCCGCAACACTCAGCGGCCATTAATTAAGTGTAGCTGGGAAAACCCTGATAAACGCTCTGGGTGGTTCTGAAGATCCTGGCTGCTATGGTCTGACATCTGGCTGAGCTCGTCTGGGACTGGAAACCCCCAACTGTGATTCAGCCGTATTCACCCCCATATGTGATGTCACTTCCTGTCAAAGTCAAACAGCCCCGATACCAGGTGAATTCAGTTTGGAAACAAAGATCTTGATTCACTACACTGGTATTCGGGACAGATGTAGGGGACTGGGGGGGGGGCGCGGGCGACTGGGGGGGAAATCCAACAGCATCATCTATTAAACTGAGCCTTTCCTCACCATGGAAAGAAGGTAAAGAGGAGAAACACACACAGCCTTTTAAAGTCTGTTCTGAGGAAGGAAATCCCCTGCCGAACAGCACATCGTATCACCAGCCTCTACACATGCAGCAGGAAACACTGTTAGCAGCCTGAAATTTAATTATTATATTAGATGTATGATTTCTTTCATAAAAAATGTATTTCATTCAAGTGTGAATCTCTAAGCTCGATTTTTTTCTAAATTCATTCTTGAGGCTGATGCAGTATATTGTTGTCTTGAGCACATTGAATTTACTATTAATATTATAAGTAACACATTTTAAAATGTTTAGTATTTATTTGAGAAATTGAAATTGTGAATTTTATGTCTCGTCATATACTAAATATAAAACTACTTAATTCCTTTTGTTTCATTCTCATTTTTATCAACAAATACCACACATTTTTAGTTGAGAACTCACGCCTTAGCCCTTTACTTGTCAGAAAATGTCATGAGTTTTTACATAAATTTACGATCAATAGATTTAATTATACAACACCATATTCATCACCATCATATATTAAAATATTTCGAATGTACTGTATACTGCTAAACTAAACATGTACTGTTACTCAGCTTGCCATTTTTGACTGACTTGCAGTCAGTTTTTTGTAACATGAAGGCCTTTTAAACTGGATCAAAATTTGTCGCACAGCCAGCCGTGCAAGGTGGGTACTTTCATCTTGCTTTTCTAGTGCTTGTCCTGAGTGAGTGAAAAGACGGCTGTGTTTGTTTGGAGGTTTGTATTCGTGAAACTCGTGGCGCAGTAGTATTTTAACACATTTAAGGGATGGCGCATTTGAAATCGGTCTTCATCCTGTCTAATTAAAATGTCTAGTGATAAATGTAAAGGGTCTGAAGGTCCTCCAGACAGAAAGCTGGCCTTGGTGCCGTGGCGACCGTGCGCCTGCATGCGCCGCGCGTGTTAGTGTCGGTAGAGTACCGAAGCAGGCCCGGCCCCGCCCCTCCCCGGCCCCGCCTCTTCGGGACCCGGGCCAGCGCTTGCCCCAGCGTTTGCTGACTGCCTGTGCGTGCTCAAATTAGAGCAGCGTCTGTTCCCGCCTGCGGGCACGGCGCATTGTCTGACCCCGCGGCTTGCAGCATCCAGCGGCCGTATCCAGGATGTCTCTGGTAACGCACAGCGTGACGAGGGTCTGGCAGCGGTTTGTGTTGTGTCTCGGGTCGGGGCGGGCCGCCGTCCCAGTCCCGGCCTCAGGCTGAGCGGGCCGCGGAGACGCGATGCCTCGGGTGGGCGTGTGGGCGTGTGCCCAGGCTCTCCCGCAGCTCGATGACGGAGCGGGATGAGTCTGTTTGTGTTGGACGCGTCTGCGCAGAGCCACGCAGATCGTGCGTCCAGCTGCCGATACGCGCTGCCTCTCGTTTGGAAGGAGCGGCTGAGTCACGCGCAGGGTTGTGTTTTTCAGACACGGAGGCAGAGAGGTGAAAACTGGGATTACGTAGAATCTCAGGAGAGAAATCTCATGCTTTTTCCTCCTACACAGGCTATAAACCAAGGTGATAAAAATGCAACTGAAGGATCTACATAGTAAAATATTCAGCATTAAATCAACTCATGCCGTTTATTAGGGTTGCCCCTATCATTCATTTTTATGGCCGATTCTGGTTGCCGATTTTTAAAGCCAAATCAGCCGCGATTTTAAAAGTTTTTTTTTGTTAATTTATTTTTTAAGCAACAGGTAACAAAAGATTGTTTATTTGCTCTAAAGGTTTCCAATACATTCAGATACTTTCAATATTGTTATTATTATTATTATTATTATTATTATTATTATTATTATTATTAGCGTGGCTGAATCTTTTCTCAGCTCCTTCCAGAAGAGTGCGTTCTGACGGCTTCACACCAAGATCTGCGCCACCGCTGTATTTTAGGAGACGTTTAATAGCAATGATGGACAGAATGACATCTGCTGCAGTCACTGCGGAAGAACCAATTCCTCTAGTTAGCTCCTCGAAAGGTGCAGGTACAGTCAACGTATTTTACCTTGAAGCGGAATACACAGACGAAGCGCTGAATTAAATTTGTGTGCACGACGAATATTGTAGCTTCCGCTTCCGGTCAATTCTGCAAGCTCAGACGAAACTATTTTCAATTTCGACAAATGCATTTCAATATTCACATTCATTTTCACTTCGCAATAACAGGTTTAGATAACCAGGACTTGTCTGAAGATACACAGAAGCTGTATCTCCATATGCCCCATAGACGCTGTGAAGCTACTGGCATAGAGAGAAAAAAGTCAAAAACTTGAGTGAAACAATTACATAAAATACTATCAAAACCAAAAAAAAAAAATAAAGACCCAGGCTGAAAAAAACAGACCGTTTCACACACTTTGTATTGTTTCCAGACGGCTGACATTTTGTAAAGATATAGCAGCAGCATTCCAATGCAGCTTGCACACGTTTCCTGCACCATAAAACCTGATTACTGATCGGCCAAATACAAATAAACCTGCCAGTCACGATCATTTGTGCATTTCCACAACCACATTTATGCGCTAACCTACTGCTGAAAAGTAAACAATATGCCATGGCATAAACAGGCCAGCAGTTTTCCTGTTCCACATTATGACATTCTGAAAAATCAACAAGGTGTGATGGTCCAAACATCAGAATTTTATTACTTCTTGTTGCGAGTTTTGTTTCTACAGTATGGCTTTGGGCAGGCAGTCAGGTTTCTGCAGTCATGTTTAACAGAGGAAACAGATTTATGCCACCACTCATACTCAGACACCATTTCTCAGATTGATTTCTCCTTTGTTTTCCATTTCGAAGGAAAAAAACATTCATTGTAAAAGCTGAGTAATGATGCTACGCTAATCTGCAACCGGATGGCTGTTGCTTTTCCTTGTTTATTTATATCCTGTGTTTCTGGTTTCTCCACTGATGAACTACCGTGTCATGACTTCACTGATGAATCATATTAAGGGTTGGGGTGTTTTCACGTGTTGTTAAAAAGGAAAACAATTAGGGTGGAACCATGACTTCATCTCAGTCATAACCCTCTGCGCATCTCAATTACTCAAGAGGGTGGTGTCATCGATTGACTTGATGGAGCAACAGCCAAATCTGGGAGGCAGTTAAGTTTGTTATTTCTACATGAATCACTTTTGGAGATCCTGATAACACCAAACAGCCACAGGAAAAGGCCCCTCCCTGCAGTGCATACTGTTCCTCACAGGTATCCCTTGAAGTGGTCGCATATAAAATTTACTGTGCAACAAGGGAATAAAGAGAAAAGAACAGTAGACGGGAAAGAAAGAACAGAGCGACCCATTAGTTAGTCAATTAATCAGCTCAGTTAATTGAGGAAATATTCCTAAAGGGAGCACACTGTGACCTTCCTTCACCGAGCAGTTCACCGAGTTTCCTGGAGGGAGAAAAACAAAAAGTTAAAAAAAAAACGTTCTGCTGAGAGAGCGGTCGTGGGAGGCGAAGTGGGCTCGGCGCTCAGCCCCCAAAGGCTGATGGGAAAGCGAGCAGGAAGCCGTCTGTGGGACGCAGGGACACGCGGGGCCGACGCTCGCACAGCGCTGACACACACAGCGTGTTTAGAACTTGTGGACGGGACGCAGTCCGTTGGCCCGAATGCTTATTTGAAGGACCTGGAAGTGACTTTTTACGCACGCCAGAGAGATCTGCTCTGGTGAGGATAATTAGAGGCTGCGCTGCCCCTGACCGATGTTTCAGCTGAAATGGTCTACCGCTGCCAGCATCGCAGTCTGTCCACTCTGCAGTCATGCAGCTATTATCATACACTGAGCTCTCTCCCTCTGCACTGGAAGTGAACTCTGCATCGTAGGAGCGAGAGCCTTGCTGCACATACCTAGCCTAAAGGATTCACAAGGACCCAATGCTGTAGTGTCTTTCAGGTAAATATTTAACCTGGGTGCATTAAGCAGCTAGAGCACTACAAGCTATCATGTACAGGGACTCAGGATTTCAGGGCCAGTTTCTGTGAGCTCTGAACATGAGGATCCTTCAGTCTCTGCAGGAGGTAACCTGCGCTTCCCTGATGCCATAACACTGCATGTAAAGTCTAAACATCGCGTTTCTCGTTTGTGACTAAAGACTTCTGCTGATGAAGTCAACTTGTTTTTTTGTTTTCTTTCAAGATTTAAGACAGGGAAACTGCCCAGAGCATCTCCTTGTCCTTTTTTGGTCATCCTGGTCCTACAGGACTGAGACTCAGCCGAACGCATCACAAGCAGGAAGGCACTCCCGCTACTTGTATTGAAGTGGCTGAAATACCGCCCACTCTTGCTATGCAACACTGACAGCAACACAGTGACTGATAGCAGCGCAGAGGCACCTCTTCCACCCACCTTGGCGGGAAAGTGTGGCCCACAGCCAGCCCTCTCACAGCCACCTTTCACTCCCCACCGTGTAACCAAGACACCGCTCCAAAACAGATACCGTTTCAAAAACAGCAGGTTATTTAAAGGGCACTGGCATTGTGTGTGTGCGTGTGTGTGCGTAGGTGTATGTGTGTGAGTGTGTGTATGTGTGTGTGTGCGTGTGTGTGTGTAGGTGTGTGTGTGTGTGTGCGTGTGTGTGCGTGTTTGTGCGCGTGTGTAGGTGTGTGTGTGTGAGTGTGTGTATGTGCGTGTGTGTGTAGGTGCGTGTGTGTGAGTGTGTGTGCGTGTGTGTATGTGTAGGTGTATGTGTGTGTGTGTGCATGTGTGTGTGTAGGTGAGTGTGTGTAAGTGGTTGTGTGTGAGTGTGTGTGTGTGCGTGTGTGTGTGGTGTGTGTGTGTGTGCGTGCGTGTGTGTGTGCATGTGTAGGTGTATGTGTGTGAGTGTGTGTATGTGTGAGTGTGTGTGTGTGTGTGAGTGTGTGTAGGTGTATGTGTGTGAGTGTGTGTATGTGTGTGTGCGCGTGTGTGTGTGTAGGTGTGTGTGTGTGTGTGTGTGTAGGTGTGTGTAGGTGTGTGTGTGTGTGTGCGTGTGTGTAGGTGTGTGTATGTGTGTGTGCGTGTGTGTAGGTGTGTGTGTGTGTATGTGTATGTGTGTAGGTGTGTGTGTGCGTGTGTGTGTGTGAGTGTGTGTGCGTGTGTGTAGGTGTGTGTGTGTGTGTGTGTGTGTGTGTGTGTATGTGTATGTGTGTAGGTGTGTGTGTGTGCGTGTGCGTGTGTGTGTGTAGGTGTGTGTGTGCGTGCGTGCGTGCGTGTATGTGTATGTGTGTAGGTGTGTGTGTGTGTGCGTGTGTGTATAGGTGTGTGCGTGTGTGTGTGAGAGAGAGAGAACGGGACATGTCCTGGAGAGCTTTCTGTATGGAAAATAAGAAATAAAATACTGATAGTAAATACTAGTTTTAATTCGAAGGCCGTGTTTGTGTACACTGCAATTTTCCTGTTTCTCTCTCACGTGGTGCAAGTGTCTGCTCTAATAATCTGCATTTGAGTCACCCGAGCTAACCCACCCGCACATCTGTAACCGAATCAGGGCCATAACCTGGAATATCCCCGCTAAAACATTTATTTTTCTAATTATCTCTGAAATCTGTACTTAGGCTAAAACCACAGACTCCTTATTGGGCTCCATGATGTCAAGGCAAAGGAGAGAACTGTAAACATCCCAGTTGCTATGGAAACATCCAAAAGGCAAGGGAGTGGAGGGGGGGGGGGGGGGGGGGGGGGGGGTGTTAGGGTAAAGTTTTGGAAGGTCTGAATGCTATGCAGGCAACACTCTTAGAGAGGAATATGGGTAGCTCTTTGGTGTATGGATGTTTACTCTGCTCGCAAACATAATATCACACTGCATGTGGGGCAGCAGTAAGAGGCAGACCATGCAGCAGCTGGGTCTGTATTTTACACTGTGAAAGGCACAAATGTTTATTCCCCTCTGCTCAGGTAAGTACCCTAGTGGGGTGGGAGGAGTTTGTTTCTATCATACTGATTGACAGTCAGCAGGTTTACAGTAAACTTAATGCGACTCTGTCTGACCTGCGCTTCTGGGTTTTAATTTCACAGAGATCACACTGATAGATATAATAATACCAAATAGAAAGGTAAGATTCTGTGTTGTCAACAAAACATATATCCATAAAAGTAATTGATGGAACTGTCAGATAGTCGGTGTAATCTGAATATGAAAAATTGAAAATTAAAAAATTAAAAGGGTGTCTTTTTTCAAAGTACCAAAGGGAGGTAAATACATCAGTTATTCTGATAAGAGTCCTAACCCTAACCCTATATTGTACGGTATATATAAGCAAATAAAAATGTATTAAAATAGAGTGTTGAGTTTAGGGTGAAACAAACTTGGAAAAATAAAGCATAATGTTATGGCAGATCACTCCCTGAATGAGTCAAAGCGTCCTGATTTGCCAAATACTGAACTGGGCCCCCTTCAGGTGAAAACATCCTCTGCACACCAATGGCCTTTAGCCTCCCTGAAAAAAGTAACAGTTTACTGAATCAGTTTACCAAAGAGTGAAGTGTTTTTAAAAAGGAATACTGGAAAGAAAGGGAAATAGAGTCGAATAAGGAATCATTGGTGGACTTATGCCAGGAGATATGTGGAATTTGAGGTCCCGTTTAAAAAAAATAAAACTAAAAAATAAATCAAAACAAAAACAGTGACAGGACAGCACACGGAGTGCTGGGGTTAGTCCACAGTCTGAAGACCTCTGGCCCAGTTCTGGCCCCGGTGCTGAGCGCAGGACGCTCTATTAATACCCTCCGCTGGGCCGCTCCGCAGGTCTGCTCGCGACAGCTGTATGGTTTTGGCTCGCTGTCGCTGTCCTAGAGAGAGCGCTGGGTTCGTCTCGCCCGACCCCCCCCGTCCCCCCCCACCGCCTGGGCAACAGCCACCCGCCACCCGCAGGGCAAAACAGAGGGTAAAAATACCACTCCTACCACCGCTCCCGCACCCCTGACCAGCGCTCAGGACAACAGCACGTTCTCACGCCGTCCTCTCCGCTCCAGACGAAAAGGTGGTGGGCGAGGCAGCGACAGCGCCCGTAGGGACTGTCCAAGCTCCACCCCATCCAAACTCTACCCCGTCCAAACTCCACCCCGTCCAAACTCTACCCCGTCCAAACCTACCCGTCCAAACTCCACCCCGTCCAAGCTCCACCCCATCCAAGCTCCACCCCGTCCAAACTCTACCCTGTCCAAACTCCACCCTGTCCAAACTCCACCCTGTCCAAACTCTACCCCATCCAAACTCCACCCCGTCCAAACTCTACCCCGTCCAAACTCCACCCTCCAAACTCTACCCGTCCAAACTCCACCCCATCCAAACTCCACCCGTCCAAACTCCACCCCGTCCAAACTCCACCCCGTCCAAACTCTACCCCGTCCAAACTCCACCCCGTCCAAACTCCACCCCATCCAAACTCCACCCCGTCCAAACTACACCCCGTCCAAACTCTACCCCATCCAAACTCTACCCTGTCCAAACTCCACCCTGTCCAAACTCCACCCTGTCCAAACTCTACCCCATCCAAACTCCACCCCGTCCAAACTCTACCCCGTCCAAACTCCACCCCATCCAAACTCCACCCCGTCCAAACTCCACCCCATCCAAACTCCACCCCGTCCAAACTCCACCCCGTCCAAACTCCACCCCGTCCAAACTCTACCCGTCCAAACTCCACCTCAACTCACCCCATCCAAACTCTACCCCGTCCAAACTCCCCCGTCCAAACTCTACCCATCAAACTCCACCCCGTCCAAACTCTACCCCGTCCAAACTCTACCCCGTCCAAACTACACCCCATCCAAACTCCACCCCATCCAAACTCTACCCCGTCCAAACTCCACCCCATCCAAACTCTACCCCGTCCAAACTCCACCCCGTCCAAACTCTACCCTGTCCAAACTCCACCCCGTCCAAGCTCCACCCTGTCCAAACTCTACCCTGTCCAAACTCTACCCTGTCCAAACTCTACCCTGTCCAAACTCCACCCGGTCCAAACTCTACCCCGTCCAAACTCTACCCTGTCCAAACTCTACCCTGTCCAAACTCCACCCGGTCCAAACTCTACCCTGTCCAAACTCTACCCTGTCCAAACTCAGCCCTGTCTTTCCCCCAAACTGGTTTTCACAGGTGAGCCCAGAGTGTTTTCTGGGCAGAAATCTGGAATACCAGCTCTTGGAGAGCAAAAGCCATTACAAATGAAGTATAGTACCGTACATAACCAAAATAACAAGTGTGGTTTTGCGAGAAAGCACATAATGATTGCGTATTAAATGATTTTTAGTGCCCTGTGGTTTGACGGTCAGGGGGAAAGGGAGAGCGAGCCAAATTTTTCTTGTGAACTCTTGTAACACCCGTTTAGTTTCCGATACCACCCCCCTGCATCGTCACTGGCTCGGCCTGAAATGGTCATTATTTCAAACAGAGGCTTATCTGCTCAGTTTCCCAGCTGCTACATTAGTCGGCAATTTCCTCTTTCACTTCCAGAGAAAACCCAAGCGAAGCTGGGAAAGAGCGGTGTTTGGGTTCAGTGCTGGGAAAGAGCGGTGTTTGGGTTCAGCGCTGGGAAAGAGCGGTGTTTGGGTTCAGCTCTGGGAACACTGCGCTGTTTGGGTTCAGTGCTGGGAAAGAGCGGCGTTTGGGTTCAGCTCTGGGAAAGAGCGGCGTTTGGGTTCAGCTCTGGGAAAGAGCGGCGTTTGAGTTCAGCTCTGGGAAAGAGCGGCGTTTGGGTTCAGCTCTGGGAAAGAGCAGTGTTTGGGTTCAGCGCTGGGAAAGAGCAGTGTTTGGGTTCAGCGCTGGGAAAGAGCAGTGTTTGGGTTCAGCGCTGGGAAAGAGCAGTGATTGAATCCAATCACATGTACTGATTATACTGCATGTCCAAAATCAAGCCAATAAAAATCACAGCCAATAAACCCAAGATTTATTGAGTAATTATTTTTAAATAAAGTCACTGGCACTTGAAAGAGACATGTACCACAGGGCAGCTGAGGGGGGGGGGGGTTGATTCCCCACCTGGTTGGGGGGGGGGGGGGGGGGGGTTGATTCCCAGGGCTCTGACTGACAGGGGCCCTCAAAAGATTTTCGGGGGTGGGTGGTGGGGCCTGATGCAAGGTCTTTTCATGGGACCCAAAATCCCTGGTGCCGCCCCTGCATGCCAGGATTCATTTTAAACTGTAACAGCCAACTCAGAGAGGTGAAAAGATCACATTACCTCACTCTTGACACCATCACACCATCTCACTCCTACCCTACCTGACACCATCACACCATCTCACTCCTACCTGACACCATCACACCATCTCACTCCTACCTGACATCATCACACCATCTCACTCCTACCTGACATCATCACACCATCTCACTCCTACCTTACAACATCACACCATCTCACTCCTACCTGACATCATCACACCATCTCACTCCTATCTGACATCATCACACCATCTCACTCCTACCTTACACCATCACACCATCTCACTCCTGCCTGACATCATCACACCATCTCACTCCTACCTGACATCATCACACCATCTCACTCCTATCTGACACCATCACACCATCTCACTCCTACCTGACATCCACACCATCTCACTCCTACCTGCACAACACTCACCCATCTCACTCCTACCTGCCACCATCACACCAACTCACTCCTACCTGACACCATCACACCATCTCACTCCTACCTGACATCATCACACCATCTCACTCCTACCTTACACCATCACACCATCTCACTCCTACCTGACACCATCACACCACTCACTCCTACCTGACACCATCACACCATCTCACTCCTACCTGACATCATCACACCATCTCACTCCTACCTGACACCATCACACCATCTCACTCCTACCTGACATCATCACACCATCTCACTCCTACCTGACATCATCACACCATCTCACTCCTACCTGACACCATCACACCATCTCACTCCTACCTGACACCATCACACCATCTCACTCCTACCTGACACCATCACACCATCTCACTCCTACCTGACACCATCACACCATCTCACTCCTACCTGACATCATCACACCATCTCACTCCTACCTGACACCATCACACCAACTCACTCCTACCTGACATCATCACACCATCTCACTCCTACCTGCCACCATCACACCAACTCACTCCTACCTGACATCATCACACCATCTCACTCCTACCTGACACCATCACACCATCACACTCCTACCTGACACCATGACAGCACAGGGTGATGCTATCTCTGTGTTAAATAACTTTTGGTCACATGAGTAGGAAGCACTAATGCTGGACATCAGACCATATTGTTTCAGTGTTTAGCACGCTGTTTGTGACTAAGGTCTGTTGCAGCACAGGAGACTGGCACATAAAACACTTCACCTGTCTGTATTCTGTACCTTAATCCACACAGCAAATCAACACGGAAAATACTGGTGCTGTGTTTGAACTCTCTGCCTCCCCCTACACACACTTTTAATATAGCAAGGACAAAATCAGCCATCCTGAAACCATACAACTGAACAAGATTTACGGTTAATAACGGTATCATTCATAAGTACTGTCCATAATTTACCGCATTGTCCTTGCAGCTGGTGAAATGAAAGAAAAGACCGATTAAAACTGCAGACACCGCAAACAGATCAGCGTGTCTTAGAAGGTTGCACCCCCGAATATGTCCAGATGCTGCTTTTCTAACGTGGCTGCTAAAGTGGTGTGAAATACAGTAAGATGCTGTGTATATCAATCAATTGTCTTGGGGGAGCTTGTTTTATTTATGCGACACATTCGTTCCTACATGGAAACAAGAATAATGTCTTTGAACAGTATTTTCCGACACTCTAGGTACTGTATAAAAGGAGCAGTTTTTCCAATGACCTTCGGTATGCACTTATTGTACGTCGCTTTGGATAAAAGCGTCTGCTAAATAAATGTAATGAGTACCATCATCCAGCTGTAACTACAACTCAACTTGGAACGATTCCGTCTTATCACTGGTATGTGAGGAATGCCCGTACACTACTCAAATCTACTCTCGTAACATTTCGCAACATTAACCCGAAATTAACTCAAACAATAGCACTTCAGTGCCACAGTCAAGATGTTGTAAGACAGGGAAATATTTTCACGTAACTGTCCTTTCCTTCATTGAACGTTTCCTTCGCACAGGATTATACACGGCTTTGTTTGGCTAAAACTAACATACAGTAACAGTACGCAATGAGAGTAATTGAAATGGCTGCAATCTGATTGGCTCATTCGCTCAGCAAAGGAAGCTAACTATTCTGCCCACCCACTGTTTGCAGCTATGAAGCCTTTGCATCACTTACTTCCTCCCACTTAGAAGAATATTAAAAGCGAGCGCACATGGCAGCTAATGACTATCGTGTTTACCTGCGGAACTCTACCGACATGGAGAGCGGTCAGGCGCGCTTCCACCCAGCCCAGGGTGCAGAACCAACGTGCAGACCCCTTGTTTTTGGAACGCTCGTTGTTATGGGATTGCTTCAAATCGTATCGAGTGTAGCAATCTTGCTACACTTAACAGGTTATCTACACGAGGTAAGAGACGACCAGACTTGATCTGTACCATTTAGGGACGAGAGGTTTTATATCATGTTGCCGCGGAATACCCTATTTTGAATTTAAGACTGAAAGATAAGCTTTTTGTCAGAATTAAATAAATAAAAAATGACCATATCGGCTTACATGTTCAAAAATAGAAAATGATGACATTAGACTACATGTGCTTTATAGCAATCCATATTTATAGGAAATAATGATACTTTTCATTAAAATGTTATATAAAGTTTCTGCGTTTTTATTTTTTATTTGTCCTGATCATCCTCACTTTCTTCCGTTGCGTAAATTATTAAATGGGTTGCAAACTTGCAAAAAAAGTTTAGTTGCATTGTCAAACATTCCTGCACACAATTAGACGAGCTTTAGATTAATCTGAAACCTAAATGCGCGTTTGAAGGATTCTGGTTCAGATGGCATTTTTCATCGCTATGCTGAGATGTTATGTGTGCAAACACAGGTTTGGGAACTGCAACGGCATGCGTCCGTTTCTTTTTTATTTTCCTTTTTTTTGCGCGTTAACCGCAAACCGCAAAACTTAAGTTATTGCCAGCTAAATCTGCGTTGGATACGACTTTAAATGTTACTCAGAATTTCTTATAATTTACGTGCTGTGCATCCTGATCTCCTAAAACTATTCAACACTGACAATAAAACTGAGTAGGCTACATGCATCTTATCTCCGGAATGATAAACCTTGCTAGCGCCATTTGCTCCTGACAGATGCAGCTGAGCGCAGTGTTGTGGGACATGTTCGCCGGCTTATGATAATATTTACACAGCGATATTTACTGTATCCAGGTGGAATGTGCTGGCAGCATCCGTGTATTTGGGACAGAGGTCCTTGCACTTCTTGGAGTACTGCGCGCGCTGAAGAGCCGCACTTAATTTCTGCAGTGAGACGTTTTCCACTGCAGTAACGCAGACTCTGGAGGCAACTGTGTTCAACTGGTTGAAGTTGTAGAGCTAAAAACGAAAACTCATATTTAATATATAATAAGATTACAGAATAAAATTACTCTGAACCTTGGCAAAATGACATTTTTCTCCTCCCGAGTTCTGAGCACTAATGAAATGTTATGAGATTATTTATCTATTTATTATAGAGTATTAATACAGTATATCACCCAGTGGTAAAATGGCATAGCCATGTTTACACTGATATAGCTGTACAACATGTGCTTAATTTGACATTATTCCGCCTAAACAAGTCCAGCTGGGTCCACCTGGTGGCCACACACACGCTTAGAATCACATAAAATTTTTGCATATTCTTGGTGGCATTTTTTTGGAAAATAATTCAGAGTTACATTAAAGTTAGCATTTCACCTGACGATCAAATCAGACCATGAATTGAGCTTACATAGAAGCGAATGCTAAGCGTTAAATTTTAATGTACTAAGCACTTTAAAAAGTGGCTCTTCGTGTATAAATACTAATTTATGGTTAATCAGACACTTTCTCTGGAGTTTATATTCAAATGAAAACCGCCCTAGGTGCATTGTCAGACCTTGTTTTAGCAGCGCATCCAAGTTAAACTACGCGGTCGTTCCCCGCACTTGGAACTGTACTTCCCTCTAGGGTTTTCAACACGCTTGTTCCCGGTTTTGGTTATACACTTTTGTTGTACGTCGCTCTGGATAAGAGCGTCTGCCAAATGCCTGTAATGTAATGTAATGCATTGATGCATTTGAGTCAGCATAATATCTCAAAAGCAAAACTATTTCAATGAAATTATTTATTGCTTGAAGTAAAACAGCAACTGAATTTATGTGGTCATAAATTCCTAATTTGAAGTAAGCGTTGGCATCTCCTAACACGAGAAGCGGCGCTAAAGGCGATACCTTCGGTATTTCAGTTGTTGATACAGTATGGCGGTTTCAGTTCTGAGACAGCCGAGATAACGGCGGACGTAAAAGGGCTCATTTGTCTTGGGTCACTAGCAGCACTGGCATCAAAACAACTCCAGCCTGCCTCCTCTGAGCGTGAGCAGCGATGAGAATTTGATCGTTTTGTTTACAGAGTAAACAGCGTAGTATGCGCGTGTGCATGCGTGTGCGCCTGTGTGTATGTGTGTGTGCGTGTGTGCATGCGTGTGTATGTGTGTGTGCGTGCGTGTGTGTGCATGTGTGTGTTTGTGTGTATCCGTGCGTGCGTGTGTGTGTGTCATAAGCTTATTAAATCCTGGAGAGTGGCCTAAACTGCAGAAGTGGGGAAAGCTGAATTGCAGTTGTGTTTGGCTGGGAATGTGAGATCGTCTTTGGGAAATGGACGCTGAGGGGGAAAATGATCTGAGGAAGCGAAGCTCAGGGCTAGCCTCACTGTGGCATTATGGGATTCAGTGGGCTCCAGCTGACTGAAGATAATTACAATTAGATATGAAAATCTTGCGCAATAGTTACTCCAGCTGGTACTACTTTTCTGTGACTCATTGGGCTGTTCGAAACTGGAGCTGGAGATCACACTCTCCCACTATTACCTGCCACCTTAAAGAAGCCTCACACTCCCTATGGGAACTAGAGCTGGAGATCACACTCTCCCACTATTACCTGTCACCTTAAGGAACTTCTACACTTCCTAAAGCACAAATTCAGACCAGTAGCCAGACTGTAAAATTTACCAAGCAGAACGGTGAGATGTGGAAAGGGTGGGAACTGGGGGGGGGGGGGGGGGGGTGTCGATGTATTTATTAACCATCCACAGCAGGGTAAGAGGGTGGTGTTTACGGCATGTGTAAGGCGGCTTTTCAACAAAGCTAATGAGAGCGACGATGTGTCAACCCCAATTTAAAACATAAAAAACATGCTCTCTTGGCGGCTCCCAGACTGAGACAGAGGAAAATGAAATGACTGAACTCTGTAAATAAATTATCGATAACGTGGCATAAGTTCGCTTTGCTAATTGTGCTGTTCTGCTGTAATGAATAATTATTAATGAATAAGTGCCTTCAGGAAAGTGGGACCTCCTGCAGTCCTGGCACTAGATCAGGTAGAGCGTTACAGGTGGAGTGTTACAGGTGGAGTGGTACAGGTAGAGTGTTACAGGTGGAGTGGTACAGGTAGAGCGTTACAGGTAGAGCGTTACAGGTAGAGCGTTACAGGTAGGGTGTTACAGGTGGAGTGTTACAGGTAGAGCGTTACAGGTGGAGTGTTACAGGTGGGGTGTTACAGGTAGAGTGTTACAGGTAGGGTGTTACAGGTGGAGTGTTACAGGTAGGGTGTTACAGGTGGGGTGTTACAGGTGGGGTGTTACAGGTAGAGTGTTACAGGTAGGGTGTTACAGGTAGAGTGTTACAGGTATGGTGTTACAGGTGGAGTGTTACAGGTAGAGCGTTACAGGTGGAGTGTTACAGGTGGGGTGTTACAGGTAGGGTGTTACAGGTGGAGTGTTACAGGTGGGGTGTTACAGGTAGAGTGTTACAGGTAGGGTGTTACAGGTGGGGTGTTACAGGTAGAGTGTTACAGGTAGGGTGTTACAGGTGGAGTGTTACAGGTGGAGTGGTAGTGTTACTGCGCGATGCAGAATGTGCTGCTTTAATCACAGCTCTGTTTGTGGTCTTTTCCAGGTAGACTTCTCCTCAGTGCAGCAGAGACCTGCAGAGGTGAGTTCCTCTTCTCAAAGATTATTTTAGTTTTATTTTTTGTTTCGTTTGTTGTTCATATACTACGCGAATTCTTCTCTACCTAAGATTTTTTAGGTGGCCTAATACTTTTGGCCTGTATTGTATTGGACAGTGACACAATTTAGCTTGTTTTGGCTGTGTACTCCAGCACATTGTATTAGAAATGAAACTGTCTACATTGTAAAGAAGCAAGAATACACTAGTGAGCTGAGCAACCAGTCTGGTTGACCACGGAAGACCACTGCAGTGGATAATAGAACAAACAGACTGGTAGACCATGGAAGACCACTGCAGAGAATAACAGAAGAAACAGCCTGGTAGACCATGAAAGATGACTGCAGTGGATAACAGAACAATACTTTCAATTGTAATTGTGAAGAACCGCTGTTCAACTGTCCAACTCGAGAACACTCTCTAGGATGAAAGAATAATGTAGATTAGTCAAAGACTGAAATAAAGAGAAGACTACACCAGCATAACCTAAGAAGGTTCACTGCAAGATGCAAACCTCTGGTAAACCTCAAGAACAGAATGGCCAGGTTAGAGTTTGCTAAAATGTACAAAAAAAACCCAAACTGGAGCAAACCCTCATGTACAGATGAGATGAGGATTAACCTGTACTAAAGTGATGGAAAGAGAAGAGTGGGGAGAACAAAAGGAACTGCTCATGATCCAGTATGCCCTCATCAGCAGGACAGTGACCCCCGACACACCGCTAACTCAACCAAGTTTCTCAGGGCCGAAAAGTAGAATGTTTTCGGCTGGTTAAGTCCAGCGTCTCACGTTCTGAAGACAAGACTGAAGGCAAAATGCCCCAGAAACACACAGGCGCTGAAGATGGCTGCAGTCAGGCCTGCCAGAGCATCGCCAGGGAAGATACCCAGCCTCTGAGCCTCTGGTGGTCATGGGTTGCAGACTTCAGGCAGTCATCGAATGCAAAGGATTTGCAAACAAGCACTAAATATGACTCCTTTAAGATTACGTTAATTTGTCCAATTAAACTACAATGGGGGGACTGCATAAAAAGGGCTGTAATTTCTATGTGGGTCACTGGTTATGGATGTAAATACCCTTAAATTAAAGCAGTCTGTAGTTTAACCCCATATTCATGTTTCATATCAAATCCAATGTGCTGGAGCGCAAAGCCAAAACAACGGAAATTGCGTCCCTGTTCGAATACTTACAGACTGCAGTGTGTGAGTGTGTGTGTGCGTATGTGTGTATAGATACACACATGTATTTAGTTTACATAGGCTTGTACTGCAGTGAAATATATTTGTCGTTATGTTTTCTTATTTACTGTGATTACCGTACAGTAAATTTGCATAAGGGCTGGCAGCAGAGATCCATTGGCCATTATGCACCACACAGTGGGTTGGCATTCAGGGTTTGGAGATGGACCAGGTTTACGGTTGCCGTGAGAACCGATGGTGGTGGGCGTAGGGTTTTTGGGTTTTGGTAGTGATTAAGCACCGCAGTGATGCTATGGAAAACCTGCTATCCCTCAATTCAAATTGCTGGAAATATGAATGTTTAGGGTCATTGTTTGATGAGGGCTGAATTCTAAACCATTGCTTTGTTTTCTTTTTGTCTTTTTTTGCACACAGCGAAGTTTTACAAACTCGAATTAAACTGCGATGAACTTGGCGGCGGTGCTTTCTCTTTTGGAAAATGTTGAGTGTTAAAAACACATAAAACACATAACCAGAACCTCATGTTGTTGTTTATTAAGTGCAGCGCTTTTTGAGCGTTTCTTGTTTGAACTGGCCAGTGCTGTGCCTGCGATGCGTCAGCTCAGCTCAGCCCCACAGGGCTCTCAGACTCAGCCGACGGGTTTGGAACCAACACAAGCAGTGCGGTGCGTGTGGGGCTCGAACCCAAAACCTTCAGAACCACAGGGTTCAAAAGGCAATGAGAGATCCAGGGCTTTCTCAAGAGCAACGCTTCACAATCCGGACCCGACTCCAAGGCATTGCATTATTTTATTTTGAAAGCATTCTTATCCAGATTGGCTCACAGTATAATACACATAATAAGATCACCACCAGTACAGACACAAACAGTGACCGAACCACAGTAATCTGCAGCCCAGGTCCCGACTGGCTGCTTGACCTGCAGCCGTTTTTGTTTCGTTTTGATTTTTTGTTGAAGAGCACTGAATCGATGATGTAAAGCTGTTAGTTACACTTTTAACTTGCATTTGTTGGCTAAATTGGTAGCTGATTTTAAATTTAACAAAACCATCCAACCATGCTCATCTTCAGGACAAATGAAAGCCATAGTAAAAATGAGTGCTGTCATAAACATTTATGTCACGTATAAGTGCCATTCTGAATGATAACTATGAATACACACCTACAGGGGACAATAATACCTGCTCTACAAACAATGGCAGCAAATTCCAACCTGTGGGCCATGGCCCACTAGTGGCCACTAGAGAGTACTGCAAGTGGTCTGCCAAATCGATCCTAGAAAGATTGATTTTAATCAATGAAAATGTTTAGAAAAACAAGTAAAAGATGAAATGGATAAAATTGATCGTTTTCCTTTGCGTCCAGTATGTTTATACCCAGACTAAAACTGTATAAATTTATTGAACATTGATAGTGGTCCAATGGAAGCACACCTACACTGCAAAGAAACAACACACAACCATACCTGCGGTCGCTATTTAGCTAGCTTTCTGGGTAACTCCAAACTGGACTGGTGGGTCATATCAGGGACTCTGAAACAGAGAGAAGCGGATTTATGGGGCAACCATCGAGAAGGGGAAAGATAATCTGAATTTCACTGTGATGAGCTCCAGGTAAATGTGGTTGGTTTCTGGAGGGTTTTTGGTTGGTTGGTGGAGGGTTTTTTGGTTGGTTAGTGGAGGGTTTTTTGGTTGGTTTGTGGAGGGTTTTTGGTTGGTTTGTGGAGGGTTTTTGGTTGGTTTTGTGGGGGTGTTTTTGGTTTGGGGTTTGTGGTTAGTGGAGGGTTTTTTGGTTGGTTAGTGGAGGGTTTTTTGGTTGGTTTGTGGAGGGTTTTTGGTTGGTTTGTGGAGGGTTTTTGGTTGGTTTGTGGAGGGTTTTTTGGTTGGTTAGTGGAGGGTTTTTGGTTGGTTTGTGGAGGGTTTTTTGGTTGGTTTGTGGAGGGTTTTTGGTTGGTTTGTGGAAGTTTTTTGGTTGGTTTGTGGAGGGTTTTTGGTTGGTTTGTGGAGGTTTTTTGGTTGGTTTGTGGAGGGTTTTTGGTTGGTTTGTGGAGGGTTTTTGGTTGGTTTGTGGAGGGTTTGTGAAGTTGTTCAAATGCGCTGAAAGAGAGAAAAGGTGGCTGAGCTACGCCATGACATCACACACCGCCAGTCGCAACTGGATTATATTCAGAACATTTTCATTGCTTTATATCAAGATTATACTCTATCTGCAGTCAGAGGGCGCAAAAACGTCAGGGGCTCAGCTTGTATATTCAGATCTTTCCAAGGTCACAGAAATGGAAAACGTGGCTTTTATTCAGAAAACCACAATGAACTTTTCTCTCAGGTTTGTGCAACACAAGTGTTGTATTTCTTGACAGATTTTTTTTAGTTCAGTTTTCTGGTAATGTTGTCCACAAAAAAAACAAAAACAAAGTAGTTGAGGAAAAAAGTAACACATTACAATGTCAATATATGAGACGAAAATTTCAGGACGAACTAAAGAGTGGGTATTATAAGGCTGTGCTGTGAACTCGTTCAGCTCGTTTACCTTAAAGGAATGAGCCAGACCTGCCTCAGACCACATATCAGAGATGGACACCAGAACTCAGGCTGGCTGAAGGGTTATTTTCAATTTTCTGGTTCAGACCGCGTTGCTTTTGGATAATTTTACTCTGATTGTGTTTACACTGCAGATCTCCTTTGGGAGACGGAATTGGCGGTGTGCTAATTCTAGAATGCCATCCCACACCTGTTCCCCGAAATAAATATTGAACCCACTGTATTGTAATTAAAGACAAAACAGGGTTGTGAAAAAAAATGTATTCAACTTAATTCACAGCAATTAGTTCAAGTCTTTACAGCATTCAGATTTTTTCTTCCCTTTTGTCTGTGGTTTTAATTTGTTCGTATCGCTGATTAAATAGAAGAGGGTGTCTGGCAACCAAATTGGAGGTTAGAGACTGACATTATTGAACCAAATTCAAATATCTGGGGGGTTAATGCTGTTTTTTTTACATTAGGAAGATTCCTAACCTGCTTTGGTAAATGTCCCGCTGTTTAAATCAGACCATATGAAATATAAGCCATGCAAATGCCTGTGGAGATGGGTGCTCACAAACAGATGAATAATATTACTAATAATTTATAGGCTTTATAATTAGGGGTTCATAGTAATATACATTGTATCAGTGTCGGCCAATAACCTGATTATGGCCAAAATGATGGCGCCACATACGTTATTACACCACAACACATTATTACCACATAATTACTACACCGCTAATGCTGTGAATTAAGGGGAAATGGCAAAAAAGTAGCCTAAACATAGTAATCTGAACCTCTGATTTATCATTAATATGTCATTTGTACCAGTAAAACTCACACGCAAGGCTATATAAAGAATCAGTCACTCTCGGTACTTGTGCTCTCTGCTTTATAATAAAGCAAGTTTAAGTATTTTGATATACAGATAAAATTTGTCACATGTTGTGTATGTTGACATCTGTGCTCATCTGCGTCTCCCATGAATTCTGAAGCTCAGGTGAAGGCTGAAGTTCAGGTGAAGCTCAGGTGAATGCAGAAGCTGAGGTGAAGCTCAGGTGAATGCAGGAGCTCAGGTGATGAATGCTGAAGCTCAGGTGAAGCGCAGGTGAATGCAGGAGCTCAGGTGATGAATGCTGAAGCTCAGGTGAATGCTGAAGTTCAGGTGAAGCTCAGGTGAATGCAGAAGGTCAGGTGAAGCGCAGGTGAATGCAGGAGCTCAGGTGATGAATGCTGAAGCTCAGGTGAATTCTGAAGCTGAGGTGAAGCTCAGGTGCAGTTTGCATTTGTCCTGTGATGTAAAACAGCGAGTTATCAGCGTCCGCTAACGGGCTGCCAAATGCTGATTACTGGCACCGGTCCCAGAAATGTAATGTTGTGCACGGCTATTTATATTATGTATCTCGCCTAGCTGTGATTTGTAACCACCTCTGTTTGACAGTAATAACTGAAGAGTTTTGGTGTCAGGGTGATTTAATGGAAACACGATGTTCTGGCAGTGCGTCTGTGTGTGTTCACAGGGTTCGTGTTGACTCAGCCCGCAGCACTGTTAGCTTCACTGCATTAAGCCTTTAATTGGAGTGCAGTGTCATGCTGATAATACCAGAGATCAGCTAAATAAATCTAACACCGACTTCTCCCATCTGCCTGAGAAACAGGCAACAGCAGACCGCTTCTCAGTCACTCATTCTGTGCTCCAGGAAGACTAAAGAAAGTTATTTCTGCCTAAATCTATCTTTGGGGAGGCCCGCACCTATTGATCCATGTCACTATGACCCATATCCAGCATGTCCCTTTATTGATATTAAGGTGTGCCGCTCATGTTAAAAAGGGGGGGGGGTTAGGGTCTCTGCTTTTGAAACGGGGTACGCTGCTGCTCTTTTGCTGATGACCGTTTGCTCATCAGTGATGTTTTCAGAGAGGCTGCTGCCAGAGGTCATTCATTAAAATGCATGACAGTGAGCAGCGGTCTGGTGCCAGGCTCTGTGAGCAGCTCTGTGAGCAGCTCTGTGGTGCCAGGCTCTGTGAGCAGCTCTGTGAGCAGCGGTCTGGTGCCAGGCTCTGTGAGCAGCGGTCGGGTGCCAGGCTCTGTGAGCAGCGGTCTGTGCCAGGCTCTGTGAGCAGCGGTGTGGTGCCAGGCTCTGTGAGCAGCAGTCGGGTGCCAGGCTCTGTGAGCAGTGGTCTGGTGCCAGGCTCTGTGAGCAGCGGTCTGTGCCAGGCTCTGTGCGTGTTCTGTGCCGTTGCTCATGTGAGTCAGGGGTGTGCCAGGCATTCTGTAGCAGACAGTAGCCTGGGTGCCAGGCTCTGTGAGCAGTGGTCTGGTGCCAGGCTCTGTGAGCAGCTCTGTGAGCAGCTCTGTGAGCAGCGGTCTGGTGCCAGGCTCTGTGAGCAGCCGTGAGCTCGTTGTGCCAGGCTCTGTGAGCAGCTGTGTGAGCAGTGGTCAGGTGCCAGGCTGTGTGAGCAGCTCTGTGAGCAGCGGTCAGGTGCCAGGCTCTGTGAGCAGCGGTCTGTGCCAGGCTCTGTGAGCAGCGGTCTGTGCCAGGCTCTGTGAGCAGCTCTGTGAGCAGCGGTCTGTGCCAGGCTGTGTAATCCTGTGCTCTGCGGTGTTTAACTGTGGCTGTCGCTGTGAAGAGTGGATTCACACTGAACCTGTGGTGCATTTGGACGGCCATGTGCAGGCCAGCCTTGAACTGCAGTTCTTGAAATCTGAACACATCTGTTGTGAATGCGGTGCGAAGTCAAACGCTCGTCAAATGCTATTAGCCAAAAGAAAAGCACAGTTTCAGTGCTGAAGGCAGTCTGCCAAAGTGTGCAAATCTGTAGCCTCATTGTTTTTAAATGTTGGGGGGGGGGGGGTGGATTTATTGTTTATTATTGATTTACATGCCGGAAGTCTTTAATGCAGCTATTGTTTTTTATAACGTCTCTGCTGCGTAAAACAACACAATATAAATAAGAACAGAAGAATCTCGCGGAGCATGTTTACTGAGAAATCTTTAGCAGTCGGTCAGGAAACGCAATGTGCCATTGTTTTTCTTCCCCGTATACATTAGACTTTATTTTTTCTTGACCTCAAAATTTTAGATGGTTTACAATGGATGTTTTTTTTTTTTAAATTTTTTAAAGGCTGTATGTTTTAGTGTTACTTTAATTTGGGTCATTAATGCTTTTAAAAAATATATATATTATTTAGATGCAGCAAATTGCATTTTTTCTCCAAAAAGCTTAAAAATATTCATAAGATGAATGTCCAGAGGTGATGGGGAACATCCTTTGGGGTGACACCAGATTTATTTGACCTCCTCTTAACACTATCCTAAATTCTGTCTGAGGTCATTTCCTGAATCATTTCCTGCTCCGCCCATGTCTGCAGGAAGCGGAGACTGGGCCCGTGCTGGCCGATGCGCTCAAAGACCACAGGAAAAGGGATCGGTCCAGATGCCCCAAAAGCCAGAAGGACCTCATACCAGCTGCCCATCTGCCTATCAAAGCTCCCATCGATTACGTCCAGAGTGAGTCCGCTCTCTCTCGACTACATTCTACCCTCTCTGGTCTACGGTCCACCATCTCTGGATGGTGTTCCACTCTCTCTGGACTATGTTCCACTCTCTCTAGCTAATGTTCCACCCTCACTGGACTATGTTCCACTCTCTCTGGCCTACGTTCCACTCTCTCCGGCCTATGTTCCACCCTCTCTGGACTATGTTCCGCTCTCTCTAGCCAACATTCCGCTCTCTCTGGACTATGTTCTGCTCTCTCTGGAATATGTTCCACCCTCTCTGGACTATGTTCCACCCTCTCTGGACTATGTTCCGCTCTCTCTAGCCAACATTCCGCTCTCTCTGGACTATGTTCTGCTCTCTCTGGAATATGTTCCACTCTCTCCGGCCTACGTTCCACCCTCTCTGGACTATATTCCACTCTCTCTGACCTACGTTCTACTCTTTCTGGACTATGTTCCGCTCTCTCTAGCCAACATTCCGCTCTCTCTGGACTATGTTCTGCTCTCTCTGGACTATATTCTGCTCTCTCTGGACTATATTCTGCTCTCTCTAGCCAACATTCCGCTCTCTCTCTGGCCTACGGTCTACTCTCTCTGGACTATGTTCTGCTCTCTCTAGCCAACATTCCGTTCTCTCTCTGGCTACGTCTCTCTCTCTGACAATTCCCGCTCTCTCTGGCCTACGGTCTACTCTCTCTGGACTATGTTCTGCTCTCTCTAGCCAACATTCCGTTCTCTCTCTGGCCTACGGTCTACTCTCTCTGGACTATATTCTGCTCTCTCTAGCCAACATTCCGCTCTCTCTGGACTATGTTCCGCTCTCTCTAGCCAACATTCCGTTCTCTCTGGCCTACGTTCTACTCTCTCTGGACTATGTTCTGCTCTCTCTAGCCAACATTCCGCTCTCTCTAGCCAACATTCCGTTCTCTCTGGCCTACGTTCTACTCTCTCTGGACTACGTTCCACTCTCTCTAGCCAACATTCCGCTCTCTCTGGACTATGTTCCGCTCTCTCTAGCCAACATTCCGCTCTCTCTGGACTATGTTTCACCCTCTCCCTTCCTGTGTTTCCAGAAGGAGAGGTGGAGGCCCGAATGATCCAGTGGAACGAAGCCCAAGGTCAGCTGTACAAGATCAGGTACCACGACGGGCGCATCCTGGTGCAGGAGGGGGGCCTGTACTTCGTGTACGCCCAGACCTGCTTCCGCCTGTACGAGCCGGAGGCGGAGGGGGTGCCCGAGGTCAACGCGCAGCTCATCCAGTACGTGTACCACGAGAAGTACACGCAGACCACCAAGCCCATGGTGCTGATGAAGACGGGCAGCACCAAGCGCTGGCGTAGCCCCGACTACCACATGTACTGCGCTCAGCAAGGCCGGCTCTTCCGCCTGAGGGAGGGCGACGGCCTCCACGTCAACGTCTCCAACTCCTGGCTGCTGGACCCCGACTCGGAGGGCAGCTACTTCGGGGTCTTCAAGACCAGCAACTGAAACGTACCCCCCCCTCCCCCCGCTACTGAACTGTGTGCACACCAGCCCTCGATAAAGAACCACTGAGCACTTACTCGCAGGAATACTGACTGTTTTTATTTTTATTGTTTTAATAACGGTGATATTAATGTTCATCATTTCGAAACTTAATAATGAACATCCCTTATAATGTCAGTAAAAAAATAAATGTTTTTAGTTTTGATTGTAAAGGTTTAAGTTGGAATTGACAGATTGTAATTACCTGCTAATGAAATGGTTCAAACCCAGTGCAGTTTTAAAGAAAATGTCTTTTGCTTATTTAAAATGTTAAATAATTGCTAAACGTGCTGGGTTTGTAAAGTTTTTATATGATTTCCCTACAAGTTGCAGTGTGGCATGACAGTGTCTTCTCACATTTGAGATTCTTGCCTTTGCGCAATTCAAGAGAGCAAAACTCCAAATATGCGTTTTCTATCTATAGTGAGTAATTTTATCCTACAGACCTTTTTATTCTGCTTTTTAATTTATTATTTTTGTGTGCGTGTTTTTACAGTTTAGACAAACATTTTTTCATCATGAAAAAGACTGCTCTCTGTGTTTGAATGTAGACTGGCATTCACTTGCCCTACACATCTCATGGTAGGTCATTGTAGTTGTGCAGGTTTTTTTTTTCTTCTTGGTTCCAGAAAACATTGAAGGGATTATGTCTAATGCTCCATCAAAGATTTGGAGTGAAGTCTGTTGAAGACATGAAGCAAATGGCCATGTTGTTTCCTCTGTAGTTGGTTTGAATAAGCATGAATGTATGATGGTAAACAGGAATAAGCATGAATGTATGATGGTAAACAGAATCAGTGCCGTGAAAGGACACTCCCCTAGAGAAACGGTTTGATAAGTTGCTCTTTCCCGGAGGCTTTTTGTGGCGAGACAGCGAATCTGTTTTCACCAAGCTTCCGGGACGGCTTCCAGAACAGCTACAACTGTGCAATCCTGAATTAGGGTTTGATTCTGAGATACGAGGCCGCCGTGATCTGGGAGAGTAGAGCAGTAGTCATCATTTTAAAAAAAGAGGAGGGGGGGGAGTGTGCCTCTAGGAGCCTTGGACACCCTGAAGATGATTTGGTTCCCTCCTTTAGACATAAAGCAACTTGTGAATCAACTGCACTGAAGGAACCAGGTGTAAAAAAAGAAAAAGAAAAAAAGCTTATGCTTGTGAAATAGCAGGGAAGGCACCCTATAACTCTTTTTTATTAACTCTTAAAGTTTACTTTGTCCCGAAATCTTCAATAATGCATCCATATAATCTACTGTATACCTTATGTCAGGGGGGTTTGAGGTGTGCTTTCTCAAGGCATGTACCACAGATTGGAAAAGGTAGGAGAGAGAAGGGTTGTACAACCTTCAAACGTACATGAAAGTAAGTAAAGTTCAACAGTAACCTTAAAAACTGAAGAATGAGAACATTCTTTAAACCGATGTAAACCGGTCTGAACAGACATGGTTACTTGCAGGAAATGCAGTATTATGGCTCTTGGGGTTCAGGTAAAAAAAAAGGGGGGGGGGGGGGGGTCACGCCTTCATGCAGGTTAAGTTTATTATGTTTCCCAGAATACATCTGAATGGCGTGTTTCCATGGAGTGCATTTTAGGTTATTAGGTTATCTGACAAATTCAACAAGGAAACTGTGGCCCCCACGGGGAAGTAGAACAGATATCTCTGTGGTACAGGGCCGGGAGGCCGACCTCAGACCGGGGGGTCTATATTCAAACTTCTGTGCCCCCCCCCCACCCCCCCCCCATCACCACACACCTAAAGCATTTCTTCTTTCCTGGGTTCCTCCCTCCTGAAATGTTTTTGTTTATAAATAGTGCGCTTTGAGCATGTTTAAAGGAAAAGAAACTGAAGATAGCTGGACTGTCTGTCTGTCATTGAGAGAACTGCCGATCTCGACTAAGTTGTGGTGGAACCGGACTGCGTCTGGTGCACCTTTTAATTTAAAATAAAAAAAGTTCCTTTCCTCCTTACTTTAGCGGAGGAAAGAGAGAAAATGCACTAAATGAATTTATTTATTTGGTATGAATAGCATAATTCAGTGGCAGTTCATCTGTTTCAAAACATGAATGTGTGTTTAATGTGTGTAGTCCTTTGTTTTGTAGTTTTGGGCAGATAAGCTGCTCCTAGCTGTGGCTGTACTGTAGATCTTCCACGCTTTTTCACCAACACACCGGTGCTCCTTTCTCCTCGCTGAAACGGAGCAGTTTCTCGACACAGAAACTGCTGGATTTGTATATTTTCTTGTTGACAATTTTGTGTGCAAATGCCTAAAGCAGAAGATTATGTTAGTTGGGAAGGATTTCAAGTTACATTCTCAAAAACAATATGTTTTGTGTCCTTGTTATTTATATCACTTTAAGTAATAAAGTAAGTACTTTTCTAAAGATCTTGCTGTTCTTTTCACTGTGTGAATGCACAGATATAATGGGTTTGAACATGACATCAAATAAATTACTCTTAAAGGAGTCTTGCATTTGGGAGAAAAATGACAGTAATCATATGCAGCAAATAGCGGAAAAAAATAACTGGGACTGATTATTTTGTTGACTGTGTACAGAAAAATTTATCCTACATGGTTAGCTGTGTGAGGCTTACGGCCAAAATAAAAACGCTCGCAGCCATTTGGTGGACAGGCTGGAACTCATTTCTCCTGAATCATACAGAAATAAATTAAGACAATATGGTGCTGAACCCCCCCCCCTCCCCTCAGAAACAGACCGGGGCGCACGCAGGACGGGATGGGGCTCCATACTGAGCCCCCCACCCCCCCCTTCTCCCCCCCCCATAGAAACAGACCAAGGCACACGCAGGACAGGATGGGGCCCAGCGTTCACATTTGTGTTCCAGACATGCAGAGATTCAGTATTCATTCTGTCCGACTGTGAGAAGGTCCGGCTCAGTGGGATTCTGGGAAATGGTGGCGATTAATAACGCTAAAATAGGCGATAATGAGGGCGGAGCCAGGCTAGCAGCTCTCCTGACAAACAGAATAACCCACAGCCACCAGGACAGCGCCACCTACCTTCCTCCCTGCCACAGCACCACAACCTACATATCAAAAGGTGTGTTCGAACACAAGCCTGAATTTCCCAATAAATACGAGAAACAGCAACGTACCGACATTCGTGTGGTTTAAACTTTACTGGGCATTCAAGGGAAAATAGAGAAAAACACACACACAAAAAAAAACACTAACCCCCTTCCCCCCCAAAAAAACAAAAACAAAACAAAAAAAAAAAAACCCACACGTGCACCTTTGACCTTTCCTGGGCAGAGACAGGCTGCCAGAGTGTGTGTGTCTCGGAAAGGAAAGATAAGCACCACAGTGTGTTCTGCTCAGGAGTATTTATTGAAAGTAACACGAAACCATTTTCTCATTTATTGTTTTTGTTGGAATTTGATTGGATCGGAGTTGCCTTGGCAGCAGGCAGCCATGACTCCCATAGGCTCTAGGGGCCAGCAGGCTGGTTGCTGCTCGTGACTCGGCACTGATACGCAAACCACAGGCAGTCTGGGAGATCGAGCACAAACAGATTGAACCTGAAGAGAATTCATCAGGAGCGTTGTGTGTGTATGGAACACATGGCCTATCCGCCCAATAGATGTCAATCCAGCAGGCTGGACGGGGAATTTGGAACGTTTGCCCGTGCCAATAACAGAGCACTCTTATTATTGATCGTTTTGCATGCGGCACTTAATCATAGCTCAGAGAAATCCCTCATTCCCAGTCCTGCGGTTTGTGAAAATGAGCCAAGCTGGACACACAGCGGGGAGCTGAAGGCCTCCTGCAGCTGCATATCCAAACAGAACCACGCCGGCCAAAATCAGAGGCTTTCTCCACAAGCAGAGGCTTTCTCCAAAAGCAGAGGCCTTCTCGAAAATCATTTTTAGACCTACTCTCTATTGGTTGGCTAAAGATTTAGAATCAAACTAATAGCCATAATTAAACTTCTATGGATAGATTCTGTCGATTTGCACAGGATGAAACCTAAGAAGGGATATAAATCCTTTAAAGCCAGCATTGGCAGGGTGCCAAAGGGACATTTCTAGTGCAGCACCCATATTTTACATGTACATCTTAAGTCAATTTATTGGACAAATACTGCTGAAGTGGCACGATTCCAGTTCTTGGCATGCAGGAGAGCTTGTTATATCACACTGTACTGAAGCGCTGCCAAGAACGCAATGTGCAAGTCCTGCCTCTAATATACACTGTGTGCTACCTCTATAATATCCACTTTGAGCCTCTATAATATCCACTGTGTGTTGCCTCTATAATATCCACTGTGTGCTGCCTCTATAATATCCAATTTGAGCCTCTATAATATCCACTGTGTGCTGCCTCTATAATATCCACTTTGAGCCTCTATAATATCCACTGTGTGCTGCCTCTATAATATCCACTGTGTGTCTCTGTAATATCCAGTGTGTGTCTCTATAATATCCACTGTGTGTCTCTGTAATATCCACTGTGTGTCTCTATAATATCCACTGTGTGCTGCCTCTATAATATCCACTGTGTGTCTCTATAATATCCACTGTGTGTCTCTATAATATCCACTGTGTGTCTCTATAATATCCACTGTATGTCTCTATAATATCCACTGTGTGCTGCCTCTATAATATCCACTGTGTGTCTCTATAATATCCACTGTGTGCTGCCTCTATAATATCCACTGTGTGCTCCCTCTATAATATCCACTGTGTGTCTCTATAATATCCACTGTGTGCTGCCTCTATAATATCCACTGTGTGTCTCTATAATATCCACTGTGTGCTGCCTCTATAATATCCACTGTGTGCTGCCTCTATAATATCCACTGTGTGCTGCCTCTATAATATCCACTGTGTGCTGCCTCTATAATATCCACTGTGTGCCTCTATAATATACATTGTGTACTACCTCTATAATATCCACTGTGTGTCTCTGTAATATACAGTGTGTACTGCCTCTATAATATCCACTGTGTGTGCCTCTATAATAACCACTGTGTGTCTCTATAATATCCACTGTGCGCCTCTATAATATCCACTGCGTGCTGCCTCTATAATATCCACTGTGCGCCTCTATAATATCCACTGTATGTCTCTATAATATCCACTGTGTGCTGCCTCTATAATATCCACTGTGTGCTGCCTCTATAATATCCACTGTGTGTCTCTATAATATCGACTGTGTGCTCCCTCTATAATATCCACTGTGTGCCTCTATAATATCCACTGTGTGTCTCTATAATATCCACTGTGTGCTGCCTCTATAATATCCACTGTGTGTCTCTATAATATACATTGTGTACTGCCTCTATAATATCCACTGTGTGCCTCTATAATATCCACTGTGTGCCTCTATAATATCTACTGTGTGCCTCTATAATATCCACTGTGTGCTGCCTCTATAATATCCACTGTGTGTCTCTATAATATACATGTGTTCTCTATAATATACATTGTGTACTGCCTCTATAATATCCACTGTGTGCCTCTATAATATCCACTGTGTGCCTCTATAATATCCACTGTGTGCTGCCTCTATAATATCCACTGTGTGCTGCCTCTATAATATCCACTGTGTGCCTCTATAATATCCACTGTGTGTCTCTATAATATCCACTGTGTGTCTCTATAATATCCACTGTGTGCTGCCTCTATAATATCCACTGTGTGCTGCCTCTATAATATCCACTGTGCGCCTCTATAATATCCACTGTGCGTCTCTATAATATCCACTGTATGTCTCTATAATATCCACTGTGTGCTGCCTCTATAATATCCACTGTGTGCCTCTATAATATCCACTGTGTGTCTCTATAATATCCACTGTGTGCCTCTATAATATCCACTGTGTGCTGCCTCTATAATATCCACTGTGTGCTGCCTCTATAATATACACTGTGTGCTGCCTCTATAATATCCACTGTGTGTCTCTATAATATCCAATGTGTGCCTCTATAATATCCACTGTGTGTCTCTATAATATCCACTGTGTGTCTCTATAATATCCACTGTGTGTCTCTATAATATCCACTGTGTGTCTCTATAATATCCCCTGTGTGTCTCTATAATATCCACTGTGTCTCTATAATATCCACTGTGTGCTGCCTCTATAATATACACTGTGTGCTGCCTCTATAATATCCACTGTGCGCCTCTATAATATCCACTGTGTGTCTCTATAATATCCACTGTGTGTCTCTATAATATCCCCTGTGTGTCTCTATAATATCCACTGTGTGTCTCTATAATATCCACTGTGTGCTGCCTCTATAATATCCACTGTGTGCCTCTATAATATCCACTGTGTGCTGCCTCTATAATATCCACTGTGTGCTGCCTCTATAATATCCACTGTGTGCTGCCTTTATAATATCCACTGTGTGCTGCCTCTATAATATCCACTGTGTGCTGCCTCTATAATATCCACTGTGTGTCTCTATAATATACAGTGTGCTGCCTCTATAATATCCAGTGTGTCTTTATAATATCCACTGTGTATCTCTAATATCCACTGTGTGTCTCTATAATATCCACTGTGTGCTGCCTCTATAATATCCACTGTATGTCTCTGTAATATCCACTGTGTGTCTCTATAATATCCACTGTGTGTCTCTATAATATCCACTGTGTGCTGCCTCTATAATATCCACTGTGTGCTCCCTCTATAATATCCACTGTGTCTCTCTATAATATCCACTGTGTGCTCCCTCTATAACATCCACAGTGTGTCTCTATAATATCCACTGTATGTCTCTGTAATATCCACTGTGTGCTGCCTCTATAATATCCACTGTGTGCTCCCTCTATAATATCCACTGTGTGTCTCTATAATATCCACTGTGTGTCTCTATAATATCCACTGTATGTCTCTGTAATATCCACGGTGTGTCTCTAATATCCACAGTGTGCAGAAGTATATAAAGGGGGATTCTGGCAGAGCAGCACATTCCTCTGGTATTTTATTACTCACATGTGCAGGGGGCACAGAGAGTTCCAGCAATGAAACCAAAGCACCTGAATTAGGGATTTTGGCAGTTAAAGATATTGTTCTGACATAATTTTAAAAATCTGTTCTGTAAAAACATTAAATTATCCATTGGCATCTGAAAGAGAAGGGACTTTGCTCACTATATTTTAACCCTGTGGGAGGAGCCAGAGGTTCTGTCCTCATTACTAAAACCAGCAGCTGCACTCTGAAGGAGAGGCTGGTTGAGTAATGCCTGTTGGGGTCAAAGGTCACACTGGCAGAACACAGTTGTCTCTGTACACTAGAGTTTAATTGGTTCTGGTCAAAATGACCTGATCAGACCAGTGATAAAATATACAGGCTCTATTTCCGCCTTTAGAAACAGTCATTTAGTCCTTTATAAATATACTCAGTAAATCCCATCAATTTGCAGATGTTTGGCATGTTCAAACACATTCCCAGGTGTTCAATTTCAGGTTCTTAATAAAATATAAAACAATGTTGTTAGAAAGAAATGCAATAAGTATGATAGTTACACTAAATCATTACAAGATTTGCCCATGAGCTGCTCCACAATGGAATAAAAATAACAATAATAATAATAATATCAGCAAGAAAAGTCTTCATCGGGGAGAGTCAACTTTTCCTGCGTGAACGAACTCAGTGGGCGGGGTTTTTATGTGCTTTAGAGGTAAAGAGGAAACAGGCTCAGTGGGCGGGGTTTTTATGTGCTTTAAAGGTAAGGAGGAAACAGACTCAGTGGGCGGGGTTTTTATGTGCTTTAGAAGTAAAGAGGAAACAGGCTCAGTGGGCGGGGTTTTTATGTGCTTTAAAGGTAAGGAGGAAACAGACTCAGTGGGCGGGGTTTTTATGTGCTTTAGAGGTAAAGAGGAAACAGACTCAGTGGGCGGGGTTTTTATGTGCTTTAGAGGTAAAGAGGAAACAGGCTCAGGGAGCAGTTGTGAGTGTCAGGCACATCGAGTGAGAGTGTGTTAGGTTGCTTAGCAGTGTGCACTCATACTCTTCCCTTGCTGACTAAGCCCAACCAGCAGTGTTTATGGGTGGCAAACTGGCTGTGTTGGTTTTTTTTTTTATCTGTCTCTTGACAACAAGTCCTGGTTTTAACAGCTGACCATTTTAGGGCCCGTAAAAACACTAATCATTTCCGTACCTTTCTCTACAAATGAAAGTCAAATTAGGCCATTTTAATAACAACACACTTTCAAGAAATCGTGGAAAAAAGCACATCAAAAGTAAAATAAAGAAATAAATTCCTTTGTCTGCTTCTCAGTGAAAGTGTGTGTGTCAACTCCCCACCCCCTAATTTTGGTCTGTCCTGAAGCAGGAATGCCTGGAGGCAAGCAGGTTCTGTATTCGATGCCTGGAGAGGGCCCAGCTGATGAAAGTGGTCTAGCACATTACAGGTCAGGCTTGGCCCAGTCCTTTTAATGTATTATTTGGCAGCAATTTACTTCAGCCTCCCTAAAAATAACCAACTGAAGGCCTGAAAAATAATGACTGCATGCTATCCATGCCAGCTTCATGTTCATACTGCACGCGTAGCACAAACCGCAGGTCTTCAAAACATAACCCAACTCATTCCTCAGAACATTTCATTTCAATCCAAGATCATTAAAGATGTATATGGGTTATGTTATTCAAACAATGATTAAAACAAACTGTCAGCAAACTTTAGATGTTAGCATGATGCCAGATGCGTGCTTTTGGTGGCGGGGTCCTTAATAATTAAATCATAGTTAAAAGGCTGAAAACACAGCAGGTAAAAATGTGAGCAGAACATGGTTTCCTTTCAAAATCTGTAAAGAAGTTCAGGCAAGAATAATATCTCCCCAGAACCGAGATCAAACGCTGTAATGCAATCTGGCTGGTAAAGGGGACACTGGCTTGGGGGGCGGTATCCCTGGAAGGTGCTGCTCTCGTATCAGTTGCATGAATGCCTCTATCTGAAGCCACACCTTTCTTTTCACAGAGCTGCACAACCAGAGGCTACGGTTTACCAAGAACCAAAACCAACATCAACAAACGTTGGGTGATGTAAGGACCGGTAGCAAAATCGATGTTGTGTCCTCGTCGAGTGATCTCATGCTTCTGGAAACCACCCTGAAACCCAGGACTCAAATTACAAAGAGACCTGCATGCTGGTCGTCTGTGGTTACACGCACATGTCCCTCAGGGTGGCGAGAACCTACAATTACTCCATATTAATAGCCCTCTCACACTTACCTCCGGACCAGGATCGGTTCAGCACCACGGACAGCGCAGGCCAAACCGGTGCAATCAATCATGGTGGGCTGGCTCCATCTTGACTGGACGCCCCTGGCTGCTTCGTTCACTTAATCGCAGCGAGGGTCAGCTGTTCTTCTCGCCGCACGGCTGCTGACTGCCATTCTGATCCCGATGTTTGCGTGTAGTGATGCGTGTAGATGTTTATGATCTGGACCCCCCCTCTTCAGCAGCAGTAACTCAGTCTCATTTGGGCTCTGGCTCCCAGGGACAGGCTCTGCAGCGTTGGGACACTTGGGGGCTTTCTTCATTTACGTCTGAATGAACAAAGAAGGTTCGGAAAATTTTTGTCACTTTTTTTTTTCGTAAATTAAAGCTATCAGTTTACAGAAAAACACCTCGTTCCTGACTTTCTCCTCGTCCTCTGGGCCCCCACCCCGTACTGTTCTATAGCATCTCTTCCCCTCATTTCAAACATTACAATCACCTGTACCCCACACGTTCAAATCATGGCTGTGCTCATTTTTGCTGTTCTACAGCTAAAGTTTTCACTCATGACTAACTGTTGAATACCAATAAAAGTAAACTGATCTACACCGTTATTTACATTCTACTGATTGTCTTATTATTGTATTTATTTATTTATTGCTGCAGAGTCCAGTGTTTATGCAGTAAAATGCAGGAGGAATTTCTCGAAGGTGCCTTGGACTGTATCAGTTTACCCACCAGACAATGTCGGTGATGAGCTGGGCAAAAACCAAATAGAAAATAACGTAAAAACAGGAAATGTTGTGGTCGGACGGAGTCACAGAAGGAATATGGCCAGCTGACTCACACAGATGGCCAGAGTCCCACCCGGGTCCCAGGGTGAATGAATGGGGTGCCTTGTGTCTAGCAGAGGTGGTGCATTGTGGGATCGAACAGAGTTGATGATTCAGATTTAATACGCCTAAAACCCAATTAGTCAGTAATCGCTCTACTTGGATTATGGCGTATCAACACAGTTTAAAGCACGACATAATTTCCCAAAACAAAATCTCCAAGTGGAAATATTTGCTCATGCAAGAAGCCCTTCCATGTGCTATCTGACGCGGTGCAGTATATAATGCTGAATTCCACAGCTTTATGCCTCACTGTAAGCCCTCGGGGGGGGGGGGATTAGTCTGCTTACTGTTTTTATGGGAAATACCTACCTTGAAGGGGGCTAAAATAAAATATAGCTCAATAAAATATTGTGCATTCTGTACTGTTACTTAACATGTGTCCTCTGACTCTGAAATGAGTCATAGTCTCTCTGAAAGATGTAGAGTTCTCTTTAAATGGCAGTTTAAGATTTAGTTTATCTTCAGAATGACTGAGCCGCTCAGTTGTGTGAGCGTGCATGCGAGTGTGTGTGTGCGCGTGTGTGTGCATGCGTGCGCGTGCGTGCGTGTGCGTGAGTGTGTGTGTGTGCGTGCGCGAGTGTGTGCGTGCGTGAGTGCAGGCAGACGCATGCATTCGCACACATGCAGCACACACACATATGCATGCACGCACACACACCAGTGACTCCAATGCAACAAAACAAGTGTCAGACATTTTGTGGAAATACTGATGCAGCGTGGTGAATAAGAGCCAAGTTTTCTGCTCGCCTTTGAGACCGTAAGGGCTTCACTTACACAGAGGAAGCACTTCTGCCTCCTGTAGTCCGCAATAAATCCATGTCTAGTCAACCCACGTCTCTAAAGACCACTTGGCAGGAAGCGCATGAATGCGGTCCTTCAGAACCATCACAGCCTCGCGGCCTTAACTATGGATTCATTTCCCCTCAGAGCAAGCAGTACTCCAACTTTTCATCTTCTGAAGCCGAACCCATTTACTCCCGTTATCTGCGCTCAAATGCACTAATTCCTATTGATTTACTGTGGGAAAATGTCCTTTAAAACATCGCATCGCAGTTGTACAGGAGCAAAACACTTATGACAGTAAGACCATCCCAGTGGTTACTATAGCGAAATATTAGCCGTCCACTCGGTCTTTTCAATCACGATGACGAGAAACAGAATGTTCCGTCTTAGTTCAAAACAATTTAGATGATTAAGAAATATATAAAGAGGTTTTGGTTACATCTTACTGCCGTATTACCAAGACTGACAGATCCCATCCTTTCCGACTTTAAGAGCCCCGATTTTCTGCATGAAAAGAACACTTAGCTGACAGAATCACTTTGACAGACAGAGAACTCCCCATCTTTACAGAGACCTCAAGGAACTCTTTTCCGACAGATGGATTTACTAAACCGCTGGAATTAGAGTACAAAACTGTTGTTTTTTTTCCCCCTGCAAGAGTAGCTATAAGCACATATTGGATTTCTCAAATGTAAATTTGATACAAGTCATTTCAGGTAGCCTGAATTTATCCAAGAGCAGCCAAATACTACAAAGGCTTTAACAACGGATCACACATACCGCAATCTGCTGGTCTATTACAGCTGAACGCTTTAATAGGAGCTCACATCTTAGAACCTTTTGCAATAAGGCTATATTTGCATACAATGAGCATGGCGCTCAACAGCACCGTCTGAACATACAGTACATCGTAGCGAGGTAGACCGAGGACAGAAAACCGTTCTCAGAATTGTGTTTTTCATGGAGCTCGTTGGGTAATTTGCTGCGTACATTACATTGCATAATTTATTTCCTTGCACAGGCTGGCTGAGGTTTTCTCTACTGGTTTTCAAACCTAAAACCTTGTATCAACAGATCTTGACTGATAGCGGTAGTTGTAGCAATCATATTTAAATGAAGAAATTGAGTAAAAGGCTTCATTCTATGAAATAATTTATGAAGAATGTTTCTTGGTGGTGAATTCAGAAATGAGCACGATTATGTCGTTTATTATTATACACAATTACTCTAAAAAATGCGCCGTAGTGTAGAGCCTGGAGAGACGAGCCTGCCAGTTCACTCCCTGGCCTTGATGAGCCAAGGCTTCTAACGTGTTTCAGTAAATATCCAGCGGTCTAAACGGATATCTAAAATTCAAGCTATTGCGTGTAAAATGTGCTGTGAACCCTTTCCCAAAAGTTACCGTTTCCCTGGCTCGCCGTTTTCCATACCTCCGTAATGCTTTCCCAAGACTAACTAGCAACCAAGAACTTGGGAGAACATCCCAAACCAAATCGTCTACTGTGTAGTGGTTGGCGTGTCGAGGGTGAAAAACCAAAAGGCAGTTTTAAATCTGTCGATTACCCCCCCGCCCCCCGCTCCCCGCTTACCGCGTTTCCCGAGCCCAGTCTTCAGGCCTCCTGATCGGTGCATTGTCGGCCTTTGGTTGTAGTTTGTCTCTTCAGTTTTAATATGCAATTAATTTTTGTGATGTACTTGGCTGGGCAGAGATTAGGCAGGTGCACAGGAAAGGGGACAAGCCAACCAGGAATGAGGGGAAAAATCAAATAGACGCCAAACTCCTGATAGAAAAAAACCCCCAGCGGGACCAAGGCGAACTGATCGGCACGACCATGAGCTAACGCTTCCTAAACTGCAGTACTGCATGTAAAACTCATTTTCAGTCCAATTTGTTTGGCCTTCAGAACTCGTTTGCTCAACTATCATTTTAAACCACCCGCCATATCCGCTTCCGATAACTACCCCAGTCCTGACCTTCTCCTTTTGAGCATGCGCAAAAGGAAGGTTTTACGTCCATTTTACGTCCTGTGGCACATGCCAAAATAAAAGTAAACAAAATATAACAAAAAAGGTGTACAAGTCGGTCTTGAAAGTATCCATAGCCTGGATACTCCTAACATGGTTTGTCACTCAAGCAAGTGAATTTTATTTTTTATTTTTTGCACACTGCCCGTTGTCTTCCCCCTGCCGCGGGCCGTGTCTGTGATCCACGCCGGGACGCTGGAATGATTCAGAGAAGAGGTTGTGCCAGGACAGGTCACGTTATGATTTAGGTCAGAGACAACACCGCTCCCGGCTTCCCAGACTTCGCAAACCGACAGCCGGCACACCCTAACCGGAATGTCAGGGCCATATGGTCCTGATTTTCCCCCGCAATCTGCTCTCAGATTGGAAGGACTTAAATCCACCGAGATGGCCACGGCTCAGTTCCTTTCAGATATTTGTTTGTACAGATCGTTGCATAAAAGCTTATGGAACATAGGAAGAGACTTACTCTAACCAGCCGGGGTAATTTAATTTTGCTCTATGTAGTCCCTTAAATGGGTCGAATAAATAAATAAATTAAACGATTGCTGCAGCATTACCAATGCAAATTGCAAATACCTAATGTTAAAACCTTCCACTCAAAGGAGATGAGTTATATTACATAGAATTTAGAAAGCTCTGCCATTTCTCCTTTCTTTGACCTCGTTATGGTCTTAAACAGGCCTGTTTAGGGTTGACCACCCCTCCCTCGTTAATCAAAACCATGCGTACAATGAGAAATATCCTTTTGGCATTAGACATGATCTGAGTGACTCAATAATATATTTGTCCAAAGCAATACCTTGATTCAACAGTTTAATTTCATATTTTCAACAAAGAATCCTCCCTTTTAAATGACAGGGGTTTTCCAACCCAAACTCAGTCATGATAAACTGTGATTCTGGGTACTTTACTTTGCTGGAGTGTGAGAAGACATCGTATGCAGTTGCAAAGTCCATATCTGCAATTTTGATCTGTATTGGTATTCCAAACTGGGGCAAGATTTTGCTCTGCAAACAATCACCAGGTTTTCTGCACACTGTGCATGAGGCTTGGTGCTGATCGGTGCCTTATCACGGAATCACTCAGGTTTCACATTCATGTTGTCTTTTATCATTTGGTTTCGTAACATCGCATGTCAGATCTGCAGTTATTTATTTCAGTTCCATGCAGAGGCTGTTCTTGTGTTTTCATTCTGAAGTATGTCCCGTTGCTTTAGTGTACATTAGTTTTCCAGTTGCTGTGAATGTGTGTTTCAGCGGAACATTTTATCTGTGGTTGTTTGGGAAGCAGGCTGCTTGGTCACTTGTGTCTCTAAATGAGTGGTTTTAAATGTGCACAGGATTTAGGGATGCCTTGCCATTCTTACTGGGTGGACTATCCTAAGACTGCTGCTGTCTGATAGCACCTGTGGGATAATCTTTAATATAGACCTGCATTGACAAAAATAAATAAATAAATTGGAAATTGAAATGGTTAATGGTCAACAAAGTTAGCACTACTGCTACAGCAGAGGTAAAAGCTGCAGATTCACTCCTGTGCTGAAGCTTCAGATTGTCCAGCTCCCAAAGGCCCACTGGTTTAGAACAACTTAAATACGTATTTACAGGATGTGCAGGTTAGAGTACAACACTATTCTGAATAACTCTAAATGCTAAATATATTTAATTAAAAAATTTATTTTACAGATGTGACAAGCTCAGATTTTTTTTTTAAAACAGCAGATTATACAAACAATTTTTTTTCGCTGTGGTTTTCACAGCTTGATCGTTTAATTTAGTGAAAACTCCTTTTTGGTTCAATGCCAAGAGTGGCCTGTAGTGATTAGAGTCTGAATTTCATGCCAGTACAGTCTGCTGTTCTGTGCCAGCGCAGTCTGCTGTCCTGTGCCAGCACAGTCTGCTGTTCTGTGTGCAGTCTGCTGTTCTGTGCCAGCACAGTCTGCTGTTCTGTGCACAATCTGCTGTTCTGTGCACAGTCTGCTGTTCTGTGCGCAGTCTGCTGTTCTGTCCAGCACAGTCTGCTGTTCTGTGCGCAGTCTGCTGTTCTGTTCCAGCGCAGTCTGCTGTTCTGTGCCAGTGCAGTCTGCTGTTCTGTTCCAGCGCAGTCTGCTGTTCTGTGCCAGCGCAGTCTGCTGTTCTGTTCCAGCGCAGTCTGCTGTTCTGTGTGCAGTCTGCTCTTCTGTGCCAGCGCAGTCTGCTGTTCTGTACGCAGTCTGCTATTCTGTGCGCAATCTGTTGTTCTGTGTGCAGTCTGCTGTTCTGTGCCAGCACAGTCTGCTGTTCTGTGCCAGCACAGTCTGCTGTTCTGTGCGCAGTTTGCTGTTCTGTTCCAGCGCAGTCTGTTGTTCTGTGCGCAGTTTGCTGTTCTGTGCCAGCACAGTCTGCTGTTCTGTGCGCAGTCTGCTGTTCTGTTCCAGCGCAGTCTGCTGTTCTGTGTGCAGTCTGCTGTTCTGTGTGCAGTCTGCTGTTCTGTGCCAGCGCAGTCTGCTGTTCTGTGCGCAGTCTGCTGTTCTGTTCCAGCGCAGTCTGCTCTTCTGTGTGCAGTCTGCTGTTCTGTGTGCAGTCTGCTGTTCCAGCGCAGTCTGCTCTTCTGTGTGCAGTCTGCTCTTCTGTGTGCAGTCTGCTGTTCCAGCGCAGTCTGCTCTTCTGTGTGCAGTCTGCTGTTCTGTGTGCAGTCTGCTGTTCTGTGCGCAGTCTGCTGTTCTGTGCCAGCGCTTGAACAGCACTCAAACTCTGCTGGGTTCCACATGATAAGTTGACATTTTTACCCATTTAATATTTCATTGAATCTCACCTGCTGAAATTGAACATTCTTTAAAGCAAAATTATAATTTTAAGTGCTTTTAAAGAATAATAAAATGAAAATATGTTGCTTGTGTAAGTGTTCAGACCCCTCAGATGTGTTGGAAGCAGCTCTCAGTGGTATAATAACAGCTGTACATGTGTATAATTATTTGTACTGGTCTGGCTGTGGATGCCTTTCGCTCTTGGTTTTTGGCTGGCTTACTCAAGCTCTCTCAAGTTGCGGGAACATCTTACGGAACACAGTTTTGATGTTGTGCCTCAGATTTCTGATGGGGCTTGGGTCAGATTTTTCGGATGGAGGTTTGATCTGCTGCAGTGTGGCTTCGGCCCTGTGCTGCGGATCTCTGGGTTGTCGAATGGCAGTTTTTCCACCACTGCGCTTCACTGTAGGAAAGATTTTATATTTTCTTTATTTTGCTATATTTCATACAGTGCATCATATTTGCACCAGACTTTTTGGATTTTGACCTAAGATCTCTATTTTGTCTCATCCGACCACAAAACCTTTTCCAACTCTTCTGCTTCCTTGCCAACCCCAGGTGAGCTTTGATGTGTGCTTATTTGAGTGGAGGCTCAGTTAAATCCACTCCCTTGTGGGCTAGGCCTGTGCAGTGGCCTTGTACACTGATGCACATGTTCTCCATTCTCTGTTGCTCTTATAGTCAGTTTTGGCATCTTGTAAGCTCCCTACACATTCCGTGTTTGTGTTTGGAGAGTTCCCCTCACCTCTGTGCCTTTGATAGCCTTGTCCTTATCAAGCTTCGATAACGTGCCAAGAAAACTGTTTGCTCTTCATTTTTCTGCTTCTCCTTCAAACTCACAAGCTGACTAAAGACTCTCCCAAAAACAGACATGATTACTATTATTCTGATACGATGATAATTACCTTTACTCCACGCAGACTGAGACCAGTCAGCCATTTTTCTACACTGCCAGCTCATTTAAGAGATGTTTTGCCCCTGCATTGATTTTGTGCTTGTTCGATATTTGACCTCACACCTGGCTGGGGTCGGATGCATTTGGGGCATTATTGCACTGTGCCCCTGTGGTGTCTGAGGGTAAGTAGGTCACCTTTCTGTAGAGAACAGCGTAAAACGGGATGCCGTTGTTAGAAAACCACACGCTGTTCCTGTTGATGCTCACAAAACTGCATCGGCAGCAGAGGCTTTAACCAAATATGGTGAATGTACGTTCTGAAAGGCGTTTGGGACAATTTGGGGAAAGGCCACCATTACTGCTGGTACTCTACACTCCGCTTGTGTCACCCACACACTGCACATCAAAGTCAAATCACACTTCCAATCTAAACCTGCATTGTCATTATTAGTAGTCTAAGATGTAATGTCTAGATCTAAGATCTGATTGCCTGGCAAGTTAATTGGAGTGTGAACACCAACATAGATTTTTTAAATCTGGGGCTGTTGCTAAGAGCAGGATGCTGGAGGAAAATGTTTTTATCATTTGTTTGTCAGGGGTTCATTTTAAAAAAATGAAAACATATCGTGTGGAAACCAACAGACACTTAATTCAAATAAAAACCCATTCAACATTAAATAACTATTCAATTAATTTAGTCAATTAATTTTACATATAAATACATAACATATGTATAAATATGCATATACACACATATTAAAAATATATAAATATGCATGTGTACATATGCACACAGCGACACAATGTTCGCTAGTTAATGACAAAACTGGTGCTACAATGAAAATGAGGGCCTGGCCCTCAATTGTACCTCCGAGAATTAAATAAAGGTTATGATGATGATGATGGTGTGGGCCGTGGTCAGAAACATAAGTGCATCCACCATGTTACGTGTGCACCCAGAGTCCAAGAATAAAGCACTCATCATAAGCTGACTTGTACCAATCTAGAACCATTATACCCAGTGCGAGTAATGCACCATAATAATAATAACAATAATAATACACCATTCACATGGTGGTGCATATAATAATAATAATAATAATAATAATAATAATAATAATAATAATAATAATAATAATACACCATTCACATGGTGGTGCATATAATAATAATAATAATAATAATAATAATAATAATACACCATTCACATGGTGGTGCATATAATAATAATAATAATAATAATACACCATTCACATGGTGCTACATAGGTCTCCCCTGATGAACTCCCTTGTCTCAGACTGACTGAGTCTTTGTGCTAACGAGGCTGCTATCAGGGACTTGCTTAAATAGCACTGCTAGCTGCTAGCAGCTAACTGAGCCAAATGGCTGCTTCCGCACTCTGTGGCTCCCTGTGGAGAAGAGAGAGAGATGCAGCAGTGGCACTGTGTGACTGGCACTGTCCAATGTCCTGAAGGCATCCCTGCCTTTCAGAAGCAACTGGAATTGCCGTCGACAGCTGTCTGTCAAAGATGAGAGCTCTCTGCTGAGAGTAATTAACTTATTAAAAATGGTCATATTTACTTTTACATGGGATTTATTTCAATCTTTTAACAAAGGTGTACATTGTTAAAAAGGACACACACAATAAAACATTAAACTAAAAAAAGAAGGTATTTTTGACTGCTTTAACTCTGGGTCTCTTGCACTTTACATGACCTCTCCCCATTCTCTGTTGGACATTTCAGTGCAAATCCTACATCACTCCTCCTTACACAGTCCAGCCCACTCACCTCCGGCTTTATTGGGCCCTGTGGGCTTCCATACCTGTCAGTCCTGGAGTGTGGGAGGAGGCCTCTGTTTTCCCTGAACTGGCAGTGGGGGAAATGGAAGCTTTTATCATTTTATCACTGCTCATGTTTCTGCAGGCTTAGCAGAAATCCCCTCAGCCTGCAGGAGCTGATCTCTATCGGGCTCTGCCATTTTATGGACAGATGCACTTCTGAGAATGCAAAAAGCGCTGACTTTGCAGAAAACCCCCGATAGCGTGTCAGCGGTGACACCGCAGAGCTGGGCTCTGTCCAATGGAGAGCTGATGAGTAAATTACCAAATCAGATCTGCCCTGGTGACATAAAAAAGGATTTGACTCAGCGTGGGATGCGACCTCTGAAATTACCATAAGATTTGACAGCAGATTCTAGGTCAACGATGGCTGAATAAATGGAGGTTGAATAAATGCAGTAGGTGAGGTTACAACATAATATTGGCAGTGTATACCCTGTCATTAAAAAAAATCAACAAAATATTTAAATATTTTTTAAATTTGTTGCCAACAAATAGCATGTTTGCATGGAAATCTTTTGAGGTTTTTTTTTTTTTTCTAGCAATTACTTCATTATGGATCATTATGGATGGAGAGAAAAAGAACTAAAACAAGGTTTTTGGCATCATCTTATCAGAAACAGTTTTCAAAATGGAAGACTACACCACTATAACATAAATAACAGCAAGATTTTGTGTCCTGATTGAAAAGAAAAGAAAATTGGCCAGTTCAATGTCTTCAAAAAGAAAGCGCAAGCTATTTTTCCCTGTCTTTTTGCATTTTCTCAAGTTTACGTTCCCCTGACACAGTGTATTCATTAAACCTCCAATCACATTATTTGAATAGCCCTTTAAACATTGATCCATCCATACATTATCTATTCTGAGAGGGTTGCAGGGAGGGCTGGAGCCTATCCCAGCATGCATTGGGTGAGAGTCAAGATTACATCCTGGACAGGCCACCAGTCTATCACAGGGCCTCTTTATAACATAAGATAGAGAATAAAAGCACTTGCTGTGCTGGCTTTGCACAAAATGTTGGTTTCCTCCGGAGTGGCACAGTGGTGAACACCACAAGGTCAAACCACCAGGGTGCCTGCAAACTGTACGGAGCCTGCAAACCACCACGATGCTTGCAAACCACCTGAGTCAGGAGATCAGGAGAGAGGCCTTAACCACCACTGTGTGGCAAGAGTGCAGAGATTGGCATGAAGAACAGCTACTGATCTCAGCAGGCCCTACCACAGGCCCCCTGCAAGGCCTGCACATGAGGATCAGAGCATTCATCTGTGCATCAGAACACCTGGCTGCTTCTGCTGGTACCCAGGGCTGTCTAGAGCCAGCCCACCATTAGCCTGCATACCATTACACTGATTACACTGATTACACTGCAGTGTACTGCATTACACTGATTACACTGATTACACTGCAGTGCAGTGCAGTGCAGTGCAGTGCATTACACTGATTACACTGCAGTGCACTGCATTACACTGGTTACACTGCAGTGCATTACACTGATTACACTGCAGTGCACTGCATTACACTGATTACACTGATTACACTGCAGTGCACTGCATTACACTGATTACACTGCATTACACTAATTAAATACATTCACTTGGCAGATGCCCTTATCCAGAATGATGCACAGGAGGTAATTTAACAAGTCAGATGTTGTACAGAGCAAGCAGAGCCTATAGCATACGAAGATCCAAACACATTTTGTCTGAATTAAAAGGCTGAACTGAAGATATGACTGCATCACAGAACACAAACATATATAAACAAGGAGTTACCTGGGAAACAGGAACAAACACACAGACAAGCGTCAGAGGATGCCAGGTGATTTGTCCTGATGTTTAAATAATGTGAAACAAAGATTAAATTGCAATTATACCGCTGATCCGCATACAAGCTTACCAAAACAACCAGCTAAATTTTCTTTGAGCGGTTGAGAGAGAAAAAACAATCGAGTCCTTAGAAAGACAGCTGGGCCCCAGTCAGAGGCCTTTGAGGTTTTCTGGTGCCGTTTTGGTATTCTTCCATTAGCGGTCGTGCCACGGAGAGGAAGGCAGACATCTGTTTATGTTTACAGAGACTTAACTGCACGACACAAACAGCATGCTATACTGCATTCATACGCATTACATGCTGCAGCGCTGCATTCACACGTATTACATGCTGCAGCGCTGCATTCATACGCATTATAGTCTGCAGCGCTGCATTCATATGCATTACATGCTGCAGCGCTGCATTCATACGCATTACATGCTGCAGCGCTGCATTCATATGCATTACATGCTGCAGCGCTGCATTCATACGCATTACATGCTGCAGCGCTGCATTCATACGCATTACAGGCTGCAGCGCGGCATTCATAACAATTACAGGCTGCAGCGCTGCATTCATACGCATTACAGGCTGCAGCGCTGCATTCACATGCATTACATGCTGCAGTGCTGCATTCATACGCATTACAGGCTGCAGCGCTGCATTCATACGCATTACAGGCTGCAGCGCTGCATTCATACGCATTACATGCTGCAGCGCTGCATTCATACGCATTACAGGCTGCAGCGCTGCATTCATACGCATTACAGGCTGCAGCGCTGCATTCATACGCATTACATGCTGCAGCGCTGCATTCATACGCATTACATGCTGCAGCGCTGCATTCATACGCATTACATGCAGACATTTCCACACAAGCAGCAGAGAACAGGCGCAAATGCAAACACTCCAGGAATTTTGTTACGCTATTGATTTTAAACACCATGAATTCCTGTGTTCAGTATTCTGCATGTGTTGCACTGCACAATTTACAATGGACTGGACTGCCGGTTGATTCATTCATCAGTTGATTTACTGATCGATTGACTGACTAGCACAGTTCAAATATTCCCGTTTCAAAGCCACATGCAACATAAATGGGTGATTAAATGAAAATGCCAGGTCATTCCATGCTCAACCCTCCCAAATCAAAATATAAAAGACACCCCCACTCAAAATGCACCCCCAATAAAAACACAAAACACACCCCTAATCAAAGCTTAAAAGAACCATGAAAGCATACAAAAGAAACAAACATACTAAAACTACTTACTAAAAAAAAGAAAAACCCCATGGTTCACTAAAAATGCAATCCTTTCTTGTCCTGGTGGTGTCATTATCACCCTCACATCCAATATACGTGATTGCAAATTAGGGTTTCGGTTAGTCAAGATAAACTTGTTCTAATATTGACAGCAATATTAAATGTGGTGAAATTATTATTTTTTTAAAAGACTGTGCTGTGATTCTGCTGCAGGTGTGCCAGGCTTCCTACATGTCATTGAAACGCTGGAAGACTGACAGCTGCTTAAGCTGTTCGGGGGTTTGGAAAGCACTGTGTTTCATCTTGGAATACAAGGTTCTGGCAGGAGGAATAGCTTTCTGGGAACAGCACACTTAGCTCCTCGTATACTACTCTGAAAGTTTCTGTGGTTCCCTTGCAGCTGGTCACATTACCAGACATAACTGACTACAGTCTCAGTGGAATCAAATGTTTCAGTCTGAAATTAATTTAATTAAGGGTGTTTCCTTCTAAACAAGAGGCATTGATCCTGTCAGAGGTATTGATCACTGTCATCATCGTCTTTGCTACATTCCCTGTTCTGAAAGATTTGTGGAACGTGGAGATATGTTTTCTTTATATTGAATATTGGATAGCCTGACATCCATTTTGTTTTCCAGTATGATTAAACCTGCCTTAAATGTCACTCCCACTTTTCTTTAAAACGGTGGCCTCTTGGTGTACCTCTGACCCAGGTGACGATTTACCTGACTTGCTTCACTGAATCTACAGCAAGATAAATTGATTGTATGTACATAAAACAAGCTACAGCACGTGATTTACTGTGGATATACATGTCTGCTAGGAAGATCATTAAATCTATACTCTGATCATGTCAATTTTCCCTGAATACCGGTATCGGCTAAACAAGGAATTCCACGGCCGGAAAGCATCTAGCAGGGGACATAACCTGCTGTGCGGTATCAGGACCGTGCTGCTCCACGGCGGGAGGGGGGCTCACGAGCAAACGAAAGACACGCAATAGCGGGGGAGTCCGGCACCTGAGCATGCAGCTCTGGCCCGAGGAGGAAGAACACATGTTTGGCATAGCTAGCGTTCGCACGCAGGGAAACCACAGCACAGCTGAGGAATTCACGAGCAAACTCTTTCCTGGATGGATAGCAGAGACCTAGGAATGTTCTAGGCCAGGATCTGTCATATACACACACATATACATATACGTATATGTATACATATACATATACTTCTACATCAAATCAAATCCAATCAATTTTATTTGTATGGCAAGAAACAGAGCAAAAGAGCAAAAAACCAGGCCTGAAAAAAGCAAGTACATAAGGTAAAAAAAAAAACTCCCAGTGGGGGGAAAAACCCTCAAACGGTGGCAAGAAAAAAACTTTAGAACTCCCCAATGGGAGGAATTCCTGGGAAGAACCCAACTACAGAGGGGGAGCCCATCCTCCTCTGGCCGGCCTGGGGTGAAGTAGGGGTAGATTGGATATAAAAAATATAATTAATCAGACACAGCAAATCAAATGGGTTGAGCAGATTACAGCTGAGGTAATATACTAACTGGAATCTTTCTCTCTCTCTCTCTCTCTCTCTCTCTCTCTCTCTCTCTCACACACACACACACACACACACACACAGAAAGGGTGCTGTTAATCATAAAGACCAGTTCCCACTCAGAAAATGCAAACCCCATTAATAATCAGACAAGCAGCCATTACTGAAGTCTTTATTCATCATTTACTAAATGAGAAACTAGCTGTGTTCCAGTAAGCTCATCAGGGCAGTTAACTTCGGGCTTCTTTCACCTCAAGTTCAAAGGAAAATGTAAACGCCTTTTACAGTTATTCCCGCCAAACAGCAGACAGAAACAGAAATGCCTGCAGAGACTTTATGGCATAAGGGTGCTCCAGGGTGTAAATCACAGAATAGAAGAAAGCTCACTTCACATGCCTCACGTCTGAAGCCTCGCCCAGCACAGTGTCTGGGAAATCTCATTTTGTCTGTACTGTGATCAGTCGACAAAGTTCACTTCATTCAGACCAATGTTTGCATTTTGCATAGCAGATGAGTTATGACATTGTTGTTATATCTTACTGAAAAATAAAATAAAAAGTTAAAATAGAGCAGCTGCCTTTTGTATTTTTTTTGCATTTACTCACTCAGACAGGGTAAAGTGAGAGAGGGTTTCAAACACAACGAAGGATCGAACCATCCACACGGGGGGATTGAGCGCTGGCCACCATACAGACTGCACCGCACACCTCACCTGTGCTGATTCCCCACACCGTACAGACTGCACCGCACACCTCACCTGCAGTTATTCCCCACACCGTATGGACTGCCACACACCTCACCTGCAGTTATTCCCCACACCATTCAGACTGCCACACACCTCACCTGCAGTTATTCCCCACACCGTACAGACTGCCACACACCTCACCTGCAGTTATTCCCCACACCGTACAGACTGCCACACACCTCACCTGTGCTGATTCCCCACACCGTACAGACTGCCACACACCTCACCTACAGTTATTCCCCACACCGTACAGACTGCCACACACCTCACCTACAGTTATTCCCCACACCGTACAGACTGCCACACACCTCACCTACAGTTATTCCCCACACCGTATGGACTGCCACACACCTCACCTTGTTATTCCCACACAGCAGAGGCACACACACCTCACCTACAGTTATTCCCCACACCGTACAGACTGCTACATAATGTTAATGTTAATGTGTATGCATATGCGTATGCGTATGTGTATGTGTATGTGTATGTGTATGTGTATGTGTATGTTTATGTTTATGTTTATGTATATGTGTATGTGTATGTGTATGTGTATGTTTATGTTTATGCTTGTGTTAATGTTTCACTCCCAGCAGGTCGACTGGACAGTGCTGAAATATTTTGGTGCGTATTAATGTTTTCAACTTAAGTAAAGGTCTTCAGTTTAGGGATTCCCTTCCAGTCCCCAACCGTTGAACAGGAAATGCTTAATAAAGTTAGATTATCATCTGGTTATTATAATTTATAACATTGTGAGAAGGTTCAGCAGACAGTTGTAGAGCATATTTATGGTTCCAAAAAAAATTACAGTTACAGAAAAATGTTCCAGGAAAAAAAGACTCACTGAAGTGTTTTAAACTTATTTTTAGAATGACATATTATTAATGTAATATTCAATTGATTTTTCTTTTCAATTAGCTGTGATTTATGGGATCCAATAGAACAAAAAAAAGAGTCATGAGCTAAGAAATGTGTGTTAATGACACGAATCTAGGCAAATTTAAGTTGAGTTAGTGGTAGTATGTAAAGGCCCGGCTGTATTCTTTAAAAACACAGAAACTATAAGCAATTTTCCCTCTTTTTCCCCCATTAGACCAGAAACTATGCGACCTCCCCCAGCAGTTTGTGGACTTGGACGCAGCATTGTGTTTGTCTACACTGTTGTTCTCATTGTTGTTGTTTTTCTATGATAACGCCAGTGAAACTCCAGGGGCTGGTCTCTGAGCTGTCTGAGTTTCATTCTGCTCATGCTGTTGGCGTGTGTGTGTTTTAAAGGTCATGAAATTGAAAGCATACCGTGGGCTGAACCTGGTTCCTCTGAGGCGTCAAAGCTGTCCGAGAGATAAGAGATGAGAGGTGAGATGCTTAGAGAAAGGAGGTAGAGGAAATTGCCGTTTTAGATGAGATGTCTGATACTGAGACAGTCTGCATTGATGTGATCTTACACAGCCTGATACTGAGACAGTCTGTATTGATGTAATCTTACACAGCCTGATACTGAGACAATCTGTATCGATGTAATCTTACACAGTCATGTACACAGTGGAATTAACAGATTGTGCTGTTTACTGTCTGACCACTGTCATTAAAAGAGAGATTTGTTTTTCATGTAAATTCATTTCCTCACTTGAATCCAAAGTATGAAGCACATTGTGACAACATTGCACCCAAATTCAACCAACTGTGTTACAGGATGACAGAACAGGAATTAAGCATAAACTTGGACATCAGACTGTATAAATTTACAAAGCTAAATCAATAAAAAAGCTTGGTATATGGAAGCTGAGTATGTAAAAGAGTGTGGAATATGGAAGCTGAGTGTGTAAGAGTGTGGAATATGGAAGCTGAGTGTGTAAGAGTGTGGAATATGGAAGCTGAGTGTGTAAGGGAATGTGGAACATGGAAGCTGAGTGTGTAAGAGAGTGTGGCATACGGAAGCTGATTCTGAAAGAGAGTTTGCACTGGAGGCAACATGTGAGGGGGACAGAAGGGGGGGGGGGGGTGGCTCCACAACGGTGGTCCAGCATCTTTCTGGTGGCCAAACAAATCAGCCGGTGGAGAGAGACATAGTAAACATTGGTGGGGAAGTGGTGCCTGCACTCTACCACACTGTACTCCAAACACACTCTATACACTATGTTCCAAACACACTCTATACACTGTGTTCCAAACACACTCTACCATACTGCATTCCAAACACACTCCACCACACTGTACTCCAAACACACTCCACCACACTGCGTTCCAAACACACTCTATACACTGCGTTCCAAACACACTCCACCACACTGCGTTCCAAACACACTCTATACACTGCATTCCAAACACACTCTACTATACTGCGTTCCAAACACACTCTATACACTGTACTCCAAACACACTCTATACACTGCACTCCAAACACACTCTACCATACTGCACTCCAAACACACTCTATACACTGTACTCCAAGCACACTCTATACACTGTACTCCAAACACACTCTATACACTGCGCTCCAAACACACTATCTGGGGATAATGGTGGGTCAGGTGATGGGGGAAATGGTGGGTCAGGTGATGGGGGAAATGGCGGGTCACGTAATGGGGGAAATGGTGGGTCAGGTGATGGGGAAATGGTGGGTCAGGTGATGGAAGAAATGGCGGGTCGGGTGATGGGGGAAATGGCGGGTGAGGGGATGGGGTTAATGGCGGGTCAGGTGATGGGGGAAATGGCTCTGGGGTTAATGGCGGGTCAGGTGATGGGGGAAATGGCTCTGGGGTTAATGGCGGGTCAGGTGATGGGGGAAATGGCGGGTCAGGTGATGGGGGAAATGGCTCTGCGGTTAATGACGGTAACTAACAGCCTGTTCCCTTGGATTCTGCGTCATATGAACCGGGAGCAGGGTGAGAGAACATGTAGACCGTCCGTCGCACATTAATCTCAGGGGTTAGCATAATTACCACAGGAATCTGGGGGCCGGGGCCAGGCAGACATGACAGCATTTTCCAGCAGAAGCTCGAGCAACAATCCCCTTGTTTTTGAAGGTGGGGCCTCGCTTCCAGAAACCAGATGGTTCAGTGGAGCCCATGCAGAGTTTCCATGGCGCTTTGCTCAGATAGCACCCCCTCTCCCCAAAGCCATAACACCCCCTGCACTCCACTCCCAGCTGTTTATTATGGGATGGATTCCCTCATATTCTCAGGGGGGAAGCTACTGTATATCATACTGTGTAAATGCTTCGCCTGGTTTTCAGTGAGCAAACCAGCTGGCATTGCACCTGGCTGGCTCTTTTCCACCTCCCTCATCAATGATTCAACGACCCAAGGCTGTAATTCAAGGAGAACAAATGAGTGAAATTCTCTTATTGATGTTATATCATGAGTGGGCTGAAAACAATGCGCCCGAGTTCATCTGACTGCTGAGACATGTTTGACATTTTCAGCCATGTGTTGATCATGTTCTTTTCCCCCCCAAACTCAAATCCCTTGGTTACACGATCCAGTGAATAAGAAACAGCTTTTGTTTATACTCAGAGTTTCCCACCTACCAGCCCGAGCGTTGCCAGTTCTGAGTGCCGTTCAGGGAGATGAGAACGAACTCTGCACTGACCGGGGAATAGAATGTGCTAGATGGGTATGTTATTATTGCAGGACTGATATGTGAACGTAAACATGTTATTTGTCTGGACAAACCAGTCAAAGTAAAAATGTAAGCCAAGAGTTTTGATGTGGCGGAAGGATGTAAAAAGAATTGCATTTTAGAAGTTCAGAAGGGGAAATCTCAGCCTAGCCACCAACCAAGAATTTTGAATCAGATGCATGTAAAAAAACTGCATTTCTGCTTTCAAGCTGCATATTCAGTCATACCCATTAGAATTTCCTGAATAGTTTCATGAAAAATCTCACTTTACTGTTTCCAATCTTTTGATTATGTTGAGTTGTATCTGTGGCAGGATTTTTTTGATGATTAGGATGTTATTTGAATTCCAGTGTAATGTTTATCTTGGTAGGTTCTGCTGCTGAACAGCTTCTACGGTTGGCAGTCCTGATGTGTGGTCATTCTGCACTACGGTCCATATCTCAGTGATCTGTCGCCCACATGAAACTATTGCATTGTATGCTTCACTCTGGATAGGTTCACTATATACATGCTCTCGCTGCATATGGGCATACGCGCTCCACAGTGCAAGTGCCGAATGCGGTAGCTACCTGTATCCTTGTCTAAACTTCAATCATTGCAGTAAATATAACAAGCCATACCACGGACTACAGGACTAATGATTATTTATTTATTTTCCCCACAATAAACGGAAGTGTAATCACAGCAAAAAAAACAGGTATTCATCATCCAACAGGAAAATGCTGTGGATGTTGCTTTAACAGGATGAAGGAGGCGTGTTCCTTTCTACTGAAGGTCCTCCAGTGTGACCATTCCAGCCTGTGGAGACCAGCGCTTTTTTCTCAGAGTACCACAATTGCTAGGGATAAGCCTCTAGGCAATCACACGCAGAGCTGGAAACGCTGTTGGGAAAGATGCCTGGCTGTCTGCAGGTCCGAGGCCTCCCCGGGCCCCTGGGCAGATTTACGCTTTTGTGTAAACTGCCGATCCTGCTGGGAGTTCAGTCGCGCTGGAGGATATTACCGAGACGGGAGACCGCAGAATGGTCAGGGCTTTGTCCTGCGTAACCTCCAAATTAAGTCACTGAGTTTATTTTACGGAATGCTTTTCAGAAAGCAGAGTCGACCTCCGTTCTGAGTTCACTGTTGTTGTTTGCCCTGTTTCTGCTCTCCTGTTAGCTCAGCTCTTCCCCGAGTACGGCGTCCTCCAGAAAACAGCCCGTTTCCTGCCATTTGGTTCTCTGTGGACCCTAAAATACACGGAACTCCAGGGGAGGACCGTTCAAGCATCACAGGGTTTACAAACTATTTCATATGAAACATTTTCTCTATAAAACGTGTCCTCGAAATCGCTGGCACACTAAGAGAACATTGTTTCCACAAGCAACGCGTTTGAGCGGCTCTTTGGTTTGTCTGTGACTCCTTGTTCAGTCTGAATGTTCTGCGCTGCGGGGCGGGATGACGGTTGTTATGATTGAGTGGAGACCAGCGTCCCCGCCTGAGGTAACAGCCCCGCTCCGGTGACGGCAGACGGGCGCTGGGACGCGCGCTGCTGCGATCTGGCGCTGGGACGGGGCGGTCTTTAATTACACGGCTCCCACGCTGCGCGACCGCAGAGCAGTTTACTGCACGGGGAGCGCACCCCTCCCCCTGGAGACTGTATCCACGGAGACCAGACCAGGCCACGTGACCATGACAACGGTTGATGATTATGATAACGACTGATATTAATGATGGTTATGATGGTGATAGCTATGATGAGAATGATGACGATGAAGGTGAGTGTGATGAGGATGATGACGAAGGGGATAGTGATGATGAGGATTATGATGAAGGTGATAGTGATGATGATGATTATGATGAAGGTGATAGTGATGATGATGATGATGAGACTCAGGAACACAGAGATGTCCCAGGGCACATAAATTGTGCAGGTGTAGGGTTACCTGAGAGTCTGGTGAGCAGAGTGCAGCAGTAAGTCAAGCCGTGGGGAGACGGTGAGAACCTGCAATCATGTGACCATCTGTCTCCTCCTCCAGGCGTGCACTCGCGCTCCTGCCAGACCAGGGAAAGCAGACATTACTGCAGCTGCACAGCAGAGCGGGTCACATGATGAGCGGGTCACACCCAGAGCGGGTCACAGCAGAGGTAAATTCGGGATGGGACCCTCCCCCCTACCCCCTGGGGTAGGTACAGTCGGGATGGGACCCTCCCCCCTACCCCCTGGGGTAGGTACAGTCGGGATGGGACCCTCCCCCCTACCCCCTGGGTTAGGTACAGTCGGGATGGGACCCTCCCCCCTACCCCCTGGGGTAGGTACAGTCGGGATGGGACCCTCCCCCCTACCCCCTGGGGTAGGTACAGTCGGGATGGGACCCTCCCCCCTACCCCCTGGGGTAGGTACAGTCGGGATGGGACCCTCCCCCCTACCCCCTGGGGTAGGTACAGTCGGGACGGGTCCGGAGGAACTGCCCCTGCGGTTGGCGGAGCTCCTTCCCGTTCGGCTGAGTTCCAGGGGAGATAAAGAGCAGACGCTCCATTGTCTTCAGCCCAGAGACAGAAACTGCAGCATGTGGGATACATTTCCTCTCTGCACCACCAAACTGTGCGTCTCCTGCACCAGAGTCATCTTAAACGCAGATAATACTCACTGTGACCCACACACACACACACCCACACACATACACACAATCCCTGAGTGTGTCTCCTACACCAGAGTCAGCTTAAATGAGGATAATACTCACAGAGACCCACACACACACACACACAATCCCTGCTCCAATAGGTTTTACAGCTGTGCTAAATCCTAAATTCTGCTCATTTTCTCACGCTGAACTATGTAGAGGAGGTAAAGATATCTGTCCAGCCTCTGAGATGGATGTATGTTTGTAAATATGAAATTTAACACAGAGCACAAGACACTATACACAGCGGTCGCCTTTGATTTCTGTGTAACATGACATGATCCCTGGAAACTATTATCAAACTCGTAGGTCAGAAGAATATTTAGGCATCCACGTCTGACGTGTTTAGCTGAGCGAAGAGCAAACTACATCTGGGCATTTTCAGGGCATTTTCAGGGCGCATTGTTGCGATGCATCGCCTCAGCAACCAGACCGAGTTTACTCTTCTCCCTGTGAGGCATTCTGGCTGTTGCTATGGCTCTTTCACCAGATTGGTGGGTTTGTGGAGACGGCGCAGTGCGGCCTGGCGAGCGGGGACCACACGGTGTGAACCATGCCCCGCTCTGCTGCCAGGCTGCCCTCCAAACTGTGCCCGCTCTGCTGCCAGGCTGCCCTCCAAACTGTGCCCGCTCTGCTGCCAGGCTGCCCTCCAAACTGTGCCCGCTCTGCTGCCAGGCTGCCCTCCAAACTGTGCCCGCTCTGCTGCCAGGCTGCCCTCCAAACTGTGCCCGCTCTGCTGCCAGGCTGCCCTCCAAACTGTGCCCGCTCTGCTGCCAGGCTGCCCTCCAAACTGTGCCCGCTCCTCCACCAGGCTGCCCACCAAACTGTGCCCGCTCTGCTGCCAGGCTGCCCTCCAAACTGTGCCCGCTCTGCTGCCAGGCTGCCCTCCAAACTGTGCCGTCTGCTGCAGGCTGCCCTCCAAACTGTGCCCGCTCTGCTGCCAGGCTGCCCTCCAAACTGTGCCCGCTCTGCTGCCAGGCTGCCCTCCAAACTGTGCCCGCTCTGCTGCCAGGCTGCCCTCCAAACTGTGCCCGCTCTGCTGCCAGGCTGCCCTCCAAACTGTGCCCGCTCTGCTGCCAGGCTGCCCTCCAAACTGTGCCCGCTCTGCTGTCAGGCTGCCCTCCAAACTGTGCCCGCTCTGCTGCCAGGCTGCCCTCCAAACTGTGCCCGCTCCTCCACCAGGCTGCCCACCAAACTGTGCCCGCTCTGCTGCCAGGCTGCCCACCAAACTGTGCCCGCTCTGCTGCCAGGCTGCCCTCCAAACTGTGCCCGCTCTGCTGCCAGGCTGCCCTCCAAACTGTGCCCACTCTGCTGCCAGGCTGCCCTCCAAACTGTGCCCGCTCTGCTGCCAGGCTGCCCTCCAAACTGTGCCCACTCCTCCACCAGGCCCACCAGGCTGCCCTCCAAACTGTGCCCACTCTGCTGCCAGGCTACTCACCAAATCCTGTGCCCACTCCTCCACCAGGCTGCCCTCAAAACTGTGCACGCTCTGCTGCCAGGCTCGCCAGGCTGCCCTCCAAACTGTGCCCGCTCCTCCACCAGGCTGCCCTCCAGACTGTGCACGCTCTCACAGCTGCCTCCAACGTGCCTCTCGCCCAGGCTGCCCTCCAAACTGTGCCCGCTCCTCCACCAGGCTGCCCTCCAGACTGTGCCCGCTCCTCCACCAGGCCCGCCAGGCTGCCCTCCGGCCGGGCAGACTGTGTGCCGCCGCTCCAGGGCCGGCGTCCTGCAGCGGCTTCGCCCGGCCCCGACGCCCCGCTCTGCGGAGACGCAGTTTTTGTTTTTTCTCTTATTCCTGGGAAGCGCAGTGATTCAGCTGTGGTCGAGAGAGGAGGTCTCTCACCCTGAGAGGGTTTTGCTTTTCCAGTTCACTCCAGGGTCTGAAGCTGTCCTGAAATGTCCCTTCCCTCAGAGCGGGGAGAAGTGTACACATTTTATTTTCTGCCACCACTGGGGAAAAAAAGCACCTCGTACTTTTATTTAATCGGCTCTAAGCAGTAAAAATATTTTCTTTTCAGTTTGTGTTTGCACATCAGTTCATCAGCTCATCAGTTTTTATGAACATCTGAAGACCACTGTGTCTGATAATTACACCTTTTACATAACTTTTTATCTGCTAATCACAAAAATACAGTACAGATTTTATTTCTATTTATTGAAATAGCCAACATTAGGTTACAGTTAATTACATGTATTGTATGAGAATAATCCTGTAATGTTAGAATAAAATATGACACTGATTATTTTCTGAAATGGTATGTTGGGAGAGCAGCTGCTTTTTCGTGTCACCTCCGCTCCTTGGCGAATCCAGCGCCCCCTGTAGGTCTGTAACTGGCACTGAAGGATAAGACACTAATAATATCCAGATTAAAGGGAGCATTCCACGGTTTACTGGCGTCTACGCGTTTGTTTATTTTGGTTATTTTCCTGCGGAATTCTTCGGTGATATGGGTAATGCTATGAGCTAATCCATGGGGAAGCACCCCAGGGAAGTCCCTCGCTATACCTGCACATGCACCGTCTGACCAGCGGGGGAGCTGTACACTCTACAGGCCCTCTGCCCTGAGGAACAGAAATATTACTGCACTTTAGAAATATTCATCAAGAAGATAAGCTCATGCATACCTGAGGTCACTTTTTAAACAATAATTGCACCAGAACACACACACAGAAATATATATAGTACATATATATACAGTATATATATGTGTGTGTGTGTGTGTTTGTGTTTGTGTGTGTATGTGCGTGTGTGTATGTATGGATGGATGTATTTTTATGGTTTCAGAGTTTAAGAGTTTTCTACAGTTCTCAGCCAGCAGCTGAATGCAGTCTCTCTTTCGAGCCCCAGATTCTGGCGTGTGAACCCCATCTTTCTCAGGAGCGGAAATCGATTCCATCGCATCCGTAATCTCTGCGATGGAATCGACACGTGGGGACCTCACACCTGCAGCTGGACTGCGAGAACCAAGGGAGGGCTGTAAAACCGTCAGAAAAATGGCATGTTGGGACTTTTTTCTGATTGAAAAAACACTGGCTGTGTTTCTGTGAGGAAGGCTCAGGATTCACAGGGAAGCAGGGACACATTCCCCAGCGCAGTGTGGCCGACGCAGGAAGCGAGAGTGTTTTTGAAGTGGAGGTAATTAGCATCAGAAAGCGTACACTCAGCCCTTCCTGCGCTGGTCGGACTAATCTCGGTTCAACTCAAACAGGGCCGGGGCGCGGGGTTTTGGGTGCTCTCACGGGACGAGTCCTGAGCGCCCGTCCTGCTGACGTGGTGCCCGCTGCGGTGTTGGGTCTCCGTGGCGGTCGAAACGCTCCGTGTGTGAGCGCTCCCTGCTCTTTGAAGCCCTGGGAAACTCGGCCCTGCCACAGGACACCCTGACTGCATTCATGTGCTCTCCGGAGGGGTTTTGTTTTGCTGGGCTGGAGACCCGAGCTTCCTTCCCCTCTGGCTGCACCAGAGATTTTACCTTTCATCACGTTCCTGCGCACGCACCAGATTCACCAGAAAGGCAAAATAAAATGGTGTTTTTACCCTCAAATAAAAATATAAAAGGATTATCAAAACACCAAAAACTGTATTCTGTTAGAGCAGTGTGTGAATACCATGGACTGCTGGGTGGCTCATCCTGTTAAGGTATTGTTCTAGTGCACGGATGAATCCTGACTGTGCCGTTGCCAGCAGTGGGCGGTGGCCTCGCAGGGCTACGCGTGATTGGTGGCCTCGCAGGGCTACGCGTGATTGGTGGCCTCGCAGGGCTACGCGTGATTGGCGGCCTCGCAGGGCTACGCGTGATTGGCGGCCTCGCAGGCTACGCGTGATTGGTGGCCTCGCAGGGCTACGCGTGATTGGCGGCCTCGCAGGGCTACGCGTGATTGGTGGCCTCGCAGGGCTAGCGTATTGGTGCCTCGCAGGGCTAGGTCATCTGGTCCATCGCCCACGTGTCATCTGGTCCATCTCCCGCGTGTCATCTGGTCCATCCCCGGCGGGTCATCTGGTCCATCCTCTGTGTGTCATCTGGTCCATCCCCGGCGGGTCATCTGGTCCATCCCCGGCGGGTCATCTGGTCCATCCCTGGGTGACTCTAGAGAACTGCGGTGCATCACCTTGCAGGGCTTCCGGCTGCAGTCGCCATGGTCGCCCAGATTCATGCTTCACCTGTGCTGTGTCCTGCGGATTCCCCACATAAAAGGCCCAGGAAAAGAGTGGAGAAGCGCTCGTAATCTCTGCTCCGGCTTTCTTGTGGCGAGCTCAGCGTTGGTCGGAGACAGTCACTGTACCGGGAATGGAAACACGTGGAAAAACCGAGGCAGGTAATTAGAAGCCGCTTCTCGGTCCGGTTGACGGTGTGTGTCAGTTTGCGGGAACGCAATGGACCCAGCCGTCACACGATGAGGACGGGCAGCAGGGTAGAATCCACCGCAAGTGACTCACCGTAAACATCTCTAACGTACACACCAGCGCTGTGCAGTTCTGCAGGAACACAGCTTTAATTATTTTTTCTGTCTAGGTGGTAACAATTTTGGAGAGCTGAACGGGTAATCCTCAAAGGGACCAACTACAATTATCTTTATAAACAATCTCCCACTACTGTTGCCAAGAAGTGTAAATTTGTGGAAGCACATTTTGCAAGAGGAGGTGGGTTGTGGTTGTACTCTAATATAATGATAGTTTTTGGTATTGGAGTTATTTTTTTCCAAGTGACTTCCAAGGCTTTGCTTGACCATTTGCTTTGTCTTTTCTCTGGGTTGTGATTGCTGCTTACAGCAGTCACTGTAGCCAGAAGTCTGAGCAAACAAGTCACGCGAACTGGGCTGCCTGTGTGTGGGAGAGATAAGAGAGGTCTCTTATGGCTAGAGTGGTTTAATTTTGGCAAAAAGAGCAATAAATAAATAAATGAATTAATGAATTGAAAACGAAGAAAGTTAAAACTTAAAGACTTCCTACTACCTAAATTAACCAAGTTCAGAATAATGATAAAAAATAAAAACATCTTCCTGTGCCAGAAACACATAGTTACAGTACCAGTGTACACCCTCATGCCAGACTTTGTGTTGTCTCCACATTCTATTTAACATTATTATTTTTTGTTTATTTGGCGCCCAACAGGGGGCTGAACATATCCAATTCCCACCCTGTTTGTAGCATGCAGTCCACTGGTGCCTGAATGACCAGCGGAGTGAGAGTAAACACAGATCCCAAAGCGACTGAGAACCCCCCTGTGAACCGGGCGTTACTCCACAGAGCTACCGTCCAGTCAGCACTGGCATGGTCTGGATTTGATCTGAGATCGTGAAGCTCATCCGGATTCGATCTGAGACCGTGGGGCTCATCCATGCATCGCAGCATGTGGCTTATCCGAATGCGCGACCCAGCAGCACCCCCACACGTGACCCTCTGCTGCAGGGCTTCAGACTGCACTCTGGGGACGCTGGTCTGGCGCTTCCTGGATGGCTTGATAAGGATTTTTGTGGCCTAGCGCAGAAGCAGTCTATGGGCGTCTAACGCTCGCGGTCCTGCGTTACCTTGCAGGAAGGACACCCTGCGCCAGGCTGGCCGTTTAGGGCTGTTAGAGAAACAGGACGAAGCCTTTGGGTGGAGTGCCATATGTATATCCGTTCATACTGTGAAAATTTTCCAGCTGGATAAATGGATGCATGTAAATGCGTGTAAAGTGTGCAAGTACTCTGGATGGTCTGCTAAAAGCTGTATGTATCTAGATGGTCATGTGTGACGAAGGCTATGTGAGCAGCTTTTAGACTGTGAATGAACATGACTGGCTGTAGAGTCTGTTTTTTATTATAACGTGTAGTGGGCTCACCAGAGGGGGGTGCAGTCCACTGTGTCCCTGAAGGGGCCTTTTCTGCACTGGCATCTGTGAAAACAAACTGCTCGATATAAACATAGCCATGTGTATTTCAAGCCCTGTAGTAAAATAACTGGGATGTTTTGGATGGCCTTGAGAATGTGTTTGTTTCTTGCTTGTTTCTATTAAAGTACGATTGAAAACAGACCCAGACTGTGGACAGCAAACACGTAAATGCAGCGGCAAATTCACACTGTGGTAAATCACAAGAGTATATATTCATTTTCCAATGTCATATATTATAAACAGAAATGTTTATTATTTCCCTGTTGCACATTTTAATAAAGTATTGAAAAGGCATTGGTATTTTATTATTATAATTGTTGCAATTATACCGATTGGTCTTCTGGTGTGAATATTACAGGTTACTTTTTAGGATGTTATAGGTGATTATATGATAAATCAGCATATTTATACTGTGATGGCAGAAATAAAGCTCTTAGCCTGAAATGCTTCAGTAAATATCCAGCAGTATAAATTGATTACATGTAAAAGCATGTCAGTCACACTGGATACAATTTTATGTAATTTTATGTGAAGTAGTAAGTAAAATGGTGATTTTTAAAATCATTTCAGAAATTTCAATTCCGAAAGATGAATTCAGCAGTAAAACATTTGCCTCACTTTTAAAGTGCATGTGAAAACACGCTCCTGCTAGCCATGATTTAGCATTTATGTTTGAACATTTTAGCCAAAGTGTTTTTTTATTCAAATGGAAACTTCAGTTACACTAATGCAGAGTTGCCTGGCCCTATTAAGGTGAAACCCACTGAGGCTGCTTTTATTCTGCAGATTAATGCAGTCTGATGTATTTCACTGTGTTTGGCATTGAGATTTCTCCTGAACGGTATAGGGGCTCATAGAATGCTCTGGCACTGTCACAGCCCTTTGAAAAAAAAAACTAAATAGGGTTAAGCCAGAGGAATTACTCCCCCCTAACATTACTTTAGCTCTATAAGAGATCCCGCAGAGTACAGCAGTTCTGAATGCGGGCTGTGGGTTTACAGGTGAGCCGATTGGAATGTCTCACTGTTCTGTGGGGGGGGGGGGGGGGGGGGGGGGCTCGAGTCGACTGTCCTGCCGACTACACCTTCTACAGATTTCACAGCGTTTTGTGTTAAGCACGCTGTTCCTGGTTAAACAACAGCACCCCACCACATATTTAATCCTACAGAAACACACCTGAGTTAACTCCAGCTCCTCACCCACTACACTAAAACACACCTGTAATGGTCCATCCAGCAGACAGGCAGGTGAAAACACTAAGCACCGCCTACTGCTCTGAGTCGTCAAAAAAAAAAATACTCAAAGAGAAAATTTGGTAAGATCAATGTCAGTTTAATTATTATCTCCTTATTAAACTATGTAAAAAAACATAATGATGTCATAACAAATGTTGGACATTCTAGCTTTCTGTTCGCATGTCGCAGCCGCATGTCGTGATGCTAATTTAGTTTGTGTGGGTTGGGGGGTAGCTTGAAAATCCCAACCCTTCTCCTGGTTGGATTGGGTTTACATATGAAGTTATTGACACTTAAGCTGGATCTTGCTCAAGTTTCACCAAAACTACAATTAAAACTCTAATCAGCAGAGCACTACCCCACAGCCACCATTTCCACACACTGCATATAATAACTACCCATCTGCATCTATCCCAATAAAGACTCCCAATAAAGCTGAGGGGTCTACTGGAGCAGAGCACAGCTTCAGCTGAGGGGTCTACTGGAGCAGGCTGTAGGCCCGCTGGTAGTCTCCATCGCACTGATCCACAATGTCCTCCAGGAAGTCTCGCTCACAGAAGGGAAATTCATTGATGAGTTTCATCACCACCCAGTCACGATCGCTACCTGCCAGGAAGACACAAACAGGACGTTTTCACTTCATCTTTTTTCATGACATCAAAATTTAAAAAAAGATTATCAGAGATATAGGCAGGTTAAATCAGGTTAAATCACCACTATTGAGCCAATAGGCCTATGACTGGTGGCCCTCTCAAGGGGAGCTTGAACAACGTGCAGGAAAATGAGGCACCATTTCAGCATCCATGATGCCTGTTTGGGGGGAGGGGCCTGGTTCAGCTGGCTCAGGGTAAAGGAATGACGATTGGAGCCAAGCTGTGGTAACTGGCCTTACCCACAGTGCCCGCGCCCCCCCCCCCGCCCCCCCCCCCTCACGCTCAGTGTGGCTGAAGGGCACAGTTCGGCCGGGGCACACAGCCGAGGCGAATACCTCCTGTGGCAGAGACGCCCACAACGTCCGGGAAACGGGTCCCTGGCACAGAGACGCAGGGCGGAAACCCAGTACGGCAAGCGGTTTGGGCCATAAATGACTGGTTATCAGCTCTATCCTGATTGACAGGGCAGATAAAGCCCACGTGGTGAGTGACAGAACCCCACACATATACACAAAGGCAGAACGCGGCGAGCTCCAGCTCAGTAAGAGAGCGCTGTATTCAAAATACAGAGTGCCGCACAGCCTGCTGGGAGATCTGCATTAGGGTGCCGCACAGCCTGCTGGGAGATCTGCATTAGGGTGCCGCACGGCCTGCTGGGAGATCTGCATTAGGGTGCCGCACAGCTTGCTGGGAGATCTGCATTAGGGTGCCGCACGGCCTGCTGGGAGATCTGCAACAGGGTGCTGTACGGCCTGCTGGGAGATCTGCAACAGGGTGCCGCACGGCCTGCCGGGAGATCTGCAACAGGGTGCCGCACGGCCTGCTGGGAGATCTGGATTAGGGTGCCGCACGGCCTGCTGGGAGATCTGGATTAGGGTGCCGCACGGCCTGCTGGAGATCTGCATGAGGGTGCGCACAGCCTGCTGGAGATCTGCATTAGGGCCGCACGGCCTGCTGGGAGTCTGCATAGGTGCACACGCTTGCTGGGGATCTGGATTAGGGTGCCGCACGGCCTGCTGGGAGATCTGGATTAGGGTGCCGCACAGCCCTGCTCTGCCACAGAACCACTGCCGTTGGGTTTGGACCGCGGCCAGCCTGCATACATGCTGGTCCGCTGCCCCCTGCAGGTGCAGCACTGCCGTGTACCTGAAGCTGCTTGCACACGACAGAGCGTGTGAACTACGGACATCACAAAGAGAGAGCCAATACGGAGCAGGAGATACTGAGTGACAGAGACCATCTATGATGACATCACACACTCACACAGTTTACTGATCACAGTTTACTGAGCGCAGTGTTCTCAGAGCGCAGTTTACTCTGAACACAGTTTACTGAGCGCAGTGTTCTCGGAGCGCAGTTTACTCTGAACACAGTTTACTGACCGCAGTGTTCTCGGAGCGCAGTTTACTCTGAACACAGTTTACTGACCGCAGTGTTCTCTGAGCGCAGTTTACTCTGAACACAGTTTACTCTGAATGTGAAGTTTGGATTCCCAGTGGCAGCAGGTAATCAGCAGAGCCCAAAGCTGCTCCCAGATGCCTGTCCCTCAGCTCACACACACAAATGGCATCTGAATAATTTACATTTCTGCTGCGGGGGCGAAGACTCCGGGGAACCGACTATTTACCAAAACGTCAAATAAAAGAACCACCCTAGCACCCCGTCCCACCTTAACACCACCAAGCATGCAGCTGCCTTCATCACAAAACCATGCTAAATCACACAAGATGGCCGACTGCTGAGAGAGAGACAGAGAGAGAGAGAGAGAGAAACAGAGAGACAGAGAGAGAGAAATCTTCAGTGGAAACAATTACAGAGGCGCTTTGAAAGAAAACAGACTAAACAAACAGAATCATAATCAGCGGAAAACTAGACTCGGGGTTTCAGAGACAGCTTACCGGCCTCCTCTGTGCCGTCTGCCAGATCTGGGGTCAGTGTGGCCCCCGAGCTCAGCGTGGCCCCCAGGGTTGGGCCGGGGACCTGCAGGCCGCAGCAGTCTTCAGGGGTGGCGGGAGCAGGCTCCGCCTCCAAAGCTGAACTGGCCCTGCCCTCAATTCTGTCCAGGAAAGCAGAATTAACCCTGCGTGGAGAGACACAGCTCAGTCACATTAACCCTGCGTGGAGAGACACAGCTCAGTCACATTAACCCTGCTTGGGGAGACACAGCTCAGTCACATTAACCCTGCGTGGGGAGACACAGCTCAGTCACATTAACCCTGCGTGGGGAGACACAGCTCAGTCACATTAACCCTGCGTGGGGAGACACAGCTCAGTCACATTAACCCTGTGTGGGGAGACACAGCTCAGTCACATTAACCCTGCGTGGGGAGACACAGCTCAGTCACATTAACCCTGCGTGGGGAGACACAGCTCAGTCACATTAACCCAGTGTGGAGAAACACAGCTCAGTCACATTAACCCTGCGTGGGGAGACACAGCTCAGTCACATTAACCCAGTGTGGGGAGACACAGCTCAGTCACATTAACCCTGCGTGGGGAGACACAGCTCAGTCACATTAACCCTGCGTGGGGAGACACAGCTCAGTCACATTAACCCTGCGTGGGGAGACACAGCTCAGTCACATTAACCCTGCGTGGGGAGACACAGCTCAGTCACATTAACCCTGCGTGGGGAGACACAGCTCAGTCACATTAACCCTGCGTGGGGAGACACAGCTCAGTCACATTAACCCTGCGTGGGGAGACACAGCTCAGTCACATTAACCCTGCGTAGGGAGACACAGCTCAGTCACATTAACCCAGAGTGGAGAGACACAGCTCAGTCACATTAACCCTGTGTGGGGAGACACAGCTCAGTCACATTAACCCAGTGTGGGGAGACACAGCACAGGCACATTTACCCAGTGTGGGGAGACACAGCCCAGTCACATTAACCCTGCGTGGGGAGACACAGCTCAGTCACATTAACCCAGTGTGGAGAGACACAGCACAGTCACATTAACCAAGGGTGGGGAGACACAGCTCATTCACATTAACCCTGCTTGGGGAGACACAGTTCAGTCACATTAACCCAGTGTGGGGAGACACAGCTCAGTCACATTAACCCAGTGTGGGGAGACACAGCTCAGTCACATTAACCCAGTGTGGAGAAACACAGCTCAGTCACATTAACCCTGCGTGGGGAGACACAGCTCAGTCACATTAACCCAGTGTGGAGAGACACAGCACAGTCACATTAACCAAGGGTGGGGAGACACAGCTCAGTCACATTAACCCTGCTTGGGGAGACACAGCTCAGTCACATTAACCCAGTGTGGAGAAACACAGCTCAGTCACATTAACCCTGTGTGGGGAGACACAGCTCAGTCACATTAACCCAGTGTGGGGAGACACAGCTCAGTCACATTAACCCAGTGTGGAGAAACACAGCTCAGTCACATTAACCCTGCGTGGGGAGACACAGCTCAGTCACATTAACCCAGTGTGGGGAGACACAGCTCAGTCACATTAACCCAGTGTGGGGAGACACAGCTCAGTCACATTAACCCAGTGTGGGGAGACACAGCACAGGCACATTAACCCAGTGTGGGGAGATAAATAGTGCATTTAACACGGTTAGAAAACCAGCACTAGAGCTAAAGCTAAGCAAAGCTGTGCTGTCATAGAGATGCCTGACACAAGACCTGCACAGTCTGCAGTATTTATATATGAGTAAATAAACCATGAAGGACAAACTTTACCGTCGGTGTTCCATTTTAGTTTCCCTCTGCCTTTCCTCTTCCAGCCTTTTCTGTTTCTCTTCTAGGTGTTCACCCTGAATTCACACACACACACACGCACACACATACACATAAACACACACATAGAAACACATGCACACACACACACACACACACACACACATAAACACACCCACGCACACACACACATAAACACACACACACACACACACACACACATACATAAATGCACAGACAAACACACACACACACACGCATCAACAGAAATAAATCCACACACACACACACACACAGAAATACACAGACAGACAAACACACACACATACACCAACAGAAATAAAGCCACACACATACACACACACACACACACACACACAAACACATACATGTGCATACATGCAGTACATATACACACATACAAATAAACACATACACACATCACACATACACACAAACATTCACAGGAAGACAGACAGACAGTTATAAAGATACCCAAAGATAAGACGATTCACTATCAGACCAATGAAAGCACAGCTGATGTAAGAACACACTGGAGAGCACCCAGCTGCAGGGAGCTATCCTCAGGCTGCATAGCAGTACTGCCTTCTGCAGCCAACACAAAGACCATTATGCAGCACATTCAGTCTAAAATTTCTTCCTGTCATTATAAACATTTTTGTTCAGCTAAGCAGAGCTTTCTTCTTCGCTGTGTGTGGCGGGACACTGTTAAAACGCAGCCATACCTTCCTCCTCTGTTCCTCTCTCTTCTGCAGCAAAAGGTCGTTCTCCTCCTGTCTCTGGGCCTCCCTGTACCCCCTCCCGCGCACCTGCAGGAGGTCCGGGACACAAGCACACCTGGCTGTAGGTAAGGAGGTACTGCAGAGACCTCAGCACTGCAAAGGGACTGCACACACACTGCAGCACACACACTTATCCACAGGGATGTGCAGAAGTGGAGAACATCAGTGTTACTCTGTAATACAATGACGCCATTTCACCAAGAAGGCACAGAGGCCCGTTTATAATCAATAAGTCCAATGTAAAGCTAACCAACAGTAATTTGTATTATAACTAAAGGAAGTACCACTAGACAGAAAACCTTTACACAGCTATAGCTAAGTCATCATTCAAAGGAAAATCTGAAGACTGGGGGGCCATGGGGCGATCTGAAGAGATGAACCTTCAGTGAACACAGCGTTCAACACAAACCCTTTAACCTTTCACACACATGAGCGAGTGAGCCGCGTGTGGAAATCCACAGAGAGGAGAGCTGAACAGCCCCAGGGGCAGAGAACACAGAGAGGAGAGCTTAACAGCCAGGCAAGAACACAGGAGAGCGACAGCCAGGGCAGAAAAGAGAGAGCTTAAGCCCAGGGGCAGAGAACACAGAGAGGAGAGCTTAATAGCCCCAGGGGCAGAGAACACAGAGAGGAGACCCCACAGGCTGCCGAATCCATTTCGCGGTTTAGCGGCTCAAGTGATAAATACACATTACGGAAACGAAGAAGGAGAAAGTGCCCCTGTTTCCCTCAGGCCAGCCCAACCGGTACCGGAAAAGGCCCGTGTTGTCTTTGGGTTGGCCGATGAAAGGGAGGACTAGGTGGGTTGACCCGGGCTGTGGACTCTGGGACAGAAACTCAAAGCACCCCTGGTGGAAGCCGAGGACGCGGCGCAGACGAATCGGGTCCCATGGAATCGCATTCTTAAAGAATAACAGATCTGAGAACGCGCAAAGCCACATGAAGGGCCGGTCTTCCTGCCCGCTTTGATCCGCGGGCCGCCGGCGCTTGGGTCGGCGCGCCTCCTCGCTCTGTCGGGAGGCCGTCCAGACGCTGACGTCAGAACCTGGAGAAGCATGATTAAGCCAGCATGTTTCCATGACGATGGCGGAATCTCAACTGCCACGGGGAACGTTAGCCAATGAGAAAATGCAGGATGTTCGTGGAAAAAACACCTTTCCAGCGTTATCCTCGATTGCAGTGGGGCTGCTTTGACTATTTACTCCTTCTAGAGATAGTCGCCTCTGATATTGCAATGCAGGTATTCCTCATTAGTAAAAGGGACATAGTCAGCTACTTGCTACTGCATAAATTAATTTTGGGAATTCTCAAACAGAATCGGTGCTGGATCTAACGCTCAGGATGTGACCGAACGTGCAGTTGTCTGAAGCTCTCTGCTTCAGGCTTCAGGCTTCAGGCAAAGCCCAGGCCAGGCCTCCTCTTCGAACCTCTCCCTCACTACCCATCTTCCACCGTGGTCTGAAGACGCATCTATTCAGACTATACCTGGACTAACTACCACCATTCTGTGAATCATTTCACTTTAAATCCCCCCCTTTCATGTCACTCATGTCACATGTACCCCCATTCCAGCACTTTTGGTAATTTGTATTTGTCCTAATATTGTAGCTTGTTTGGCTTGGCATAAGTTAGGTCAGAATAGTATTCACTGTGTGAACTGAACTGTGTTCTTGGCTAGAAATAGCTGTACGAAATGAGTATCGTACCTTATTGAACCTGTGTGCACACAGGAAAACATCCCTGCGCTCACCGCAGGAGCTGCGCTCGCAATTCCAGCGTTGCCAGCCGCCGCATTTCCTGCAATATCAACTCCTGCCCTGCGGCACTCCATGGCCCAGCCTGCTGTCTGCGAGCTGCTGGCCACTGGAGCACAGCCCAGGGGAGAGAGCAGGGCCAGAACACTGATCTGTGCATTCTTATTACTCCCATTACTCTTATTACTCTTATTACTCCCTTTAATCCTATTACTCCTACTACTCCTATTACTCCCATTACTCCTATTACTCCTACTACTCCTACTACTCCTATTACTCCTATTACTCCTATTACTCCTATTACTCCCATTACTCTTATCATTCCCATTACTCTTATTACTCTTATTACTCTTATTACTCTTATTACTCTTATTACTCCTATTACTCCCATTACTCCCATTACTCCCATTACTCCCATTACTTCTATTACTCCTATTACTCTTATTACTCCTATTACTCCTATTACTCCTATTACTCCTATTACTCCTATTACTCCTACTACTCCTACTACTCCTATTACTCCTATTACTCCCATTACTCTTATCATTCCCATTACTCTTATTACTCCCATTACTCCTACTACTCCTACTACTCCTATTACTCCTATTACTCCTATTACTCCCATTACTCCTATTACTCTTATTACTCCCATTACTCTTATTACTCCTATTACTCCCATTACTCCTATTACTCTTATTACTCCCATTACTCCTATTACTCTTATTACTCCTATTACTCCCATTACTCCTATTACTCTTATTACTCCCATTACTCCTATTACTCTTATTACTCCTATTACTCCCATTACTCCTATTACTCTTATTACTCCTATTACTCCCATTACTCCCATTACTCTTATTACTCCCATTACTCCTATTACTCTTATTACTCTTATTACTCCTATTACTCCCATTACTCCTATTACTCTTATTACTCCTATTACTCCCATTCTCCTTATTACTCTTATTACTGCCCATTAGTCCATTACTCCTATTACTCCATTACTCCTATTACTCCATTACTCCTATTACTCTTATTACCTTTGACTCCATTGGCTCCTATTACTCTTATTACTCTTATTACTCCTATTACTCCTATTACTCCTATCACTCCCATTACTCCCATTACTCTTATTACTCCCATTACTCTTATTACTCCTATTACTCTTATTACTCCCATTACTCCAATTACTCCATTACTCGTATTACTCTATTACTCTATTACTCCTATTACTCCTATTACTCTTATTACTCTTATTACTCTTATTACTCTGTTTAAAGTGGTGTCTCCAGCAATGCCTGTAAACGTGGTGCAAGCGTCTGATGCGTGTTCACTGAGAGCATTCAGTGCCAGTTCAGGAAGCTCTTTTCTGGAGTGCCACAGTCTCACAAATAAATAAGTACTCTCAGAATAATGAAATCATTTACAGACAGCCAAGTGTAAGAGCACAACTGGGGTGAAATTACATCACATCACACCAGCAGAGTTGGCCTCTCTCCAGGGACTTTCACCAGAACAGTGCAGGTTCCGCCACGCTCCTCCCGTGCGCTCCTCCCACTGGTCCTCCCAGCGCTCCTCCCACTGGTCCTCCCAGCGCTCCTCCCGCGCGCTCCTCCCACTGGTACTCCCACCGCTCCTCCCACCGTTCCTCCCACTGCTCCTCCCAGCGCTTCACCCGCACGCTCCTCCCACTGGTACTCCCACCGCTCCTCCCACCGCTCCTCCCACTGGTCCTCCCAGCGCTCCTCCCGCGCGCTCCTCCCACTGGTACTCCCACCGCTCCTCCCACCGTTCCTCCCACTGCTCCTCCCAGCGCTCCTCCCACTGGTACTCCCACCGCTCCTCCCACCGCTCCTCCCAGCGCTCCTCCCACGCGCTCCTCCCAGCGCTCCTCCCAGCGAGCTCCTCCCACCGCTCCTCCCACCGCTCAGACCCCGCGCTCCCGCACGTGCTCCTCCCACCGCTCCTCCCCTCGCTCCTCCCAGTGCTCCTCCCAGCACTCAGACCGGCACTCGCCGTGAACTCTGGGAAGTCCTCTGAACTCTCGCTCACCTCCTCACCCAGAGGAGCCACGGCGGCCTCTCACTGGAGAAGCATGAAGAGCTGTCTGCATATTTATTACTTTCTTCTTTAAAAAAATTTTTTTTAAAAGAAAAGAGCCGGACTCCCTTCTCCACGGCGGGGCTGCCCCCCTTTTAGGCAGGAGTCCCGGTCCCGCCCGGTTCTCCCGCTCCCCAGAAAGGGGGGGTGTTTACACAGAAAGCACGCACCAAAGGGCCATCAATCGCTCCCCATTACCCCAGGGCCTGGGGCCGAACCTCAGCGCCGCAGCTATGTGGCGCGAGCTCGAACCCGCGCCGACGGGCTGCCCAGCGCATTCCTCGGCCGCCGTCTTACCCAGGATGACGTAGGAGGAGCGCTGCTCGTTGCCGCTGGAGCCAAGCTGGATCCGCCGACCCTTTGAAGAAACTCCGCCGTTTTCCTGCAGGGAAGGAACACACCAAGGCAGCGAAGTGAACGTTCAGCCTGCGACCCCACAGAACAGTCTCACCTGCGACCCCACAGACACCAGGATCTCCACACACGCTTTTGGACAGCCTCTCACACACAGGACCCCGTTAGCCACCCCGTTCCCAAGGCACTGGGCTCAGTCTGTCTCTTTAAGCACTTGAGCCGTGTCTGGTTAGGGAACAAGGGCTGTTACACCTCACAGGTACACACTGCAGGGAGGAGGTGTGAGTAAATGGTAAATGGTAATGGTAAATGGACTGCATATATATAGCGCTTTTATCCAAAGCGCTTTACAATCGATGCCTCTCATTCACCAGAGCAGTTAGGGGTTAGGTGTCTTGCTCAGGGACACTTCGATACGCCCAGAGCGGGGATCGAACCGGCAACCCTCCGACTGCCAGGCAACCGCTCTTACCTCCTGAGCTATGTCGCCCCATATGGTTGCCATGGATTCCCATTTATATTTAATGGCAGGAACTACATTACCCACGATCACTTCAAACTGGGAAGCATTCCAAAGATACACTTACGCTTGGCGATCCTGTTCGTACTGGAACCTTCTCCGCATGTCCTCTTCCTTACTCTTCTGCTCTAGTTTGATAGTCTGTGTTTCACAATACAAATGCAACTGAATTTTTACATGTTTAGTCATAATAAAATAAAAATTCAACAGAAAAATAAAATTTTTTGATGGTGCCAGCAAATAAACTATATGCAATATATGTGCATGTGCATGTAATATGTATTTCTTACCATATTCCTAAATAAAAACAAGGACGTAATCCTTGATCCAGAGTGGATATTGTATATATAATTTCTGAGTGGATATAAAATGCACACCCTTCTCATTCACTATATGAAGACAGAAGGTCACTAATATTATATTTCATGTCGCACATAAACTGAAGTGTTCATGAACCTGACTGACTTGAGTAAACTCCAAAATCTTCATCAAGGCTACAGCTACAGTATTCCAGCCTGTCTCTAAGGCTGCAGTATTCCAGCCTGTCTCTAAGGCTACAGTATTCCAGCCTGTCTCTAAGGCTACAGTATTCCATCCTGTCTCTAAGGCTACAGTATTCCAGCCTGTCTAAGGCTACAGTATTCCATCCTGTCTCTAAGGCTACAGTATTCCAGCCTGTCTCTAAGGCTGCAGTATTCCAGCCTGTCTCTAAGGCTACAGTATTCCAGCCTGTCTCTAAGACTGCAGTATTCCAGCCTGTCTCTAAGGCTGCAGTATTCCAGCCTGTCTCTCAGGCTACAGTATTCCAGCCTGTCTCTCAGGCTACAGTATTCCAGCCTGTCTCTAAGGCTGCAGTATTCCAGCCTGTCTCTAAGGCTACAGTATTCCAGCCTGTCTCTAAGGCTACAGTATTCCAGCCTGTCTCTAAGGCTACAGTATTCCAGCCTGTCTCTAAGGCTACAGTATTCCATCCTGTCTCTAAGGCTACAGTATTCCATCCTGTCTCTAAGGCTACAGTATTCCAGCCTGTCTCTAAGGCTACAGTATTCCAGCCTGTCTCTAAGGCTACAGTATTCCAGCCTGTCTCTAAGGCTACAGTATTCCAGCCTGTCTCTAAGGCTACAGTATTCCAGCCTGTCTCTAAGGCTACAGTATTCCAGCCTGTCTCTAAGGCTGCAGTATTCCAGCCTGTCTCTAAGGCTACAGTATTCCAGCCTGTCTAAGGCTACAGTATTCCATCCTGTCTAAGGCTACAGTATTCCAGCCTGTCTCTAAAGCTGCAGTATTCCATCCTGTCTCATGCTACAGTATTCCATCCTGTCTAAGGCTACAGTATTCCATCCTGTCTCAGGCTACAGTATTCCATCCTGTCTAAGGCTACAGTATTCCAGCCTGTCTGTAAGGCTGCAGTATTCCATCCTGTCTCTAAGGCTACAGTATTCCAGCCTGTCTAAGGCTACAGTATTCCATCCTGTCTAAGGCTACAGTATTCCAGCCTGTCTCTAAGGCTACAGTATTCCATCCTGTCTAAGGCTACAGTATTCCAGCCTGTCTCTAAGGCTACAGTATTCCAGCCTGTCTCTAAGGCTACAGTATTCCAGCCTGTCTAAGGCTACAGTATTCCAGCCTGTCTCTAAGGCTACAGTATTCCAGCCTGTCTCTAAGGCTGCAGTATTCCAGCCTGTCTCTAAGGCTGCAGTATTCCAGCCTGTCTAAGGCTACAGTATTCCATCCTGACTCTAAGGCTACAGTATTCCAGCCTGTCTCTAAGGCCGCAGTATTACAGCCTGTCACTAAGGCTGCAGTATTCCAGCCTGTCTAAGGCTACAGTATTCCAGCCTGTCTCTAAGGCTACAGTATTCCAGCCTGTCTCTAAGGCTGCAGTATTCCAGCCTGTCTAAGGCTACAGTATTCCAGCCTGTCTCTAACCCACAGGCCCTAAGCTCGCAGTCTGAACCGTATCAGCAGAACAAAGAGGAGAGGAGAGCAGAGTTCTACCCAGCATGCACCACGGCGAGCCAGTGACCGCACACCGCCCGCGGTTTCTGAACGAACGCGACTCATCAGTCAGGGGTCACTTGTGCCTGTAAATACCGGGTGTGTGCTGAGATATGTGATCCAACGAGTTCATTACCCACTTATCAGTCAGCCATTTGCAGTGACATCTGCAGTCTGACGACTGAATTGCGGTAAAACTAATGAAATCTTGAAAATGACCCCCATAATAAGTTAAAAAGGGTTAGATTTAAAAAAAAGGTTTTATATTTCAATATTTTACCCCCAAATCTATAGTCACTGCATGTCAAGTCTGGCCAGGGACCTCCTGCAGTACCTTCAAGAACCTCCAGGGGTCCACAGACTCCCAGGCCTTAGATGTTATGAAGGTCTGAGCAAAGATCCAGATTTGCTGTTATCCTCCTCACCTTTTCACGCTGCGTAGTCTTCATGAGCTCGTACTT